>NW_006399784.1:4009558-4024579 GCF_000299155.1 Elephantulus edwardii | reverse complement strand
TTGTCTTGTTATATTAATGAGGTAGTATTACTGTAGAGTTTTGACTGAAATTATTTAGAAATATAAACATTAGAAAATCAAGTTAGGAAGGCCAAATGGACCAAGAGACATGATGACAAGACACAAGAAAATCTCTGTGGAGGAAAATTTCAAAGAGACCATAATCTTCCTCAAAATCTAAGGAGAAACCCTTCTTTTAGAGATATCTCCTTGGATTTGAACTTCTAAATTTCTGTTTGTTAAAGATCTCCACTTGTGTTATTTTTGTGTGTTTATTCATTCAAAACTTCTAATACTAGTTCATAATCAGTCCTTGAAAGTCTGGTTCCTTTTTTATTTTTTTTAAAAACTTCTTAAAAATGTTATGCTATGTTGAATTATGGAGATAACTAAAGCATAGGAGTTACCTAGCTTTATAAAATTGGAATCTCTAGCTTTAAAAACTTTCAGAATTCAGCTAGGCTAAGTCACCTCTTTGACCCTCACATTGTCGTTATATATATGCTTTGATTTTTTCCTGAAGAAAGACTGAAATTGGCTATTTTTACCTTGAGACAAAGCATTTTAGATGGGAAGAATATTATTTTATCTTGTCAGAAAACATTTTATCTAAGCACATTGAATATACTTCACCATATCAGCACAAACTTCTAGAAGAAAAAAAGTCAAATATCTTTAAGGCTAAATTTTTATAAAAACAGGCCACACTTGTAGAAAGGGAAAATGTTATGTAGGTAAATACAAGAAAGGAAAAAGTTTGAAGTTTAACAATAGCATTAATAAAAATAATATCAGTACTTCTTTTCTTCTACAGGAAATACTTTATTTTAAGGAGAGCTTAGTTATTATTGGCAGCTTATAAAAGAGATAGAATTTTTTTAACAAGTTAAAAATGCATACACATCTATGTACACGCAAATGCTGCTATATATGTTAAGAACAGAATACTTTGTGCATATACATATAAAAGTATAGCATTAAATGTATTTAAAAAAGAATAAGAAGCAGATATTTTATGTAATCCCTTCTTATAGATGCTGTTCTTTTCTTTTCAAAAAAAGGCAAGTGAATGGGTAAAAGGAGAAATGTTTAGATATAACAATAAAGTATAACTATATAGAATTTTACATTGTAAAGCAGGCTGTTAATATCTTAATTTATTTACTATAGTATTGTGGTTTATCAGAATCTTTTTCTGATTGTGATCCTAATTTATAAATAGAGCTAATCTATTTCAAATATGGTTTCATTTCTTTTCCTATTAAAATATACATATAGTTTGTTGAGGGAAAGCAACCAGGAATTCCATTGTTGGATTATGTTGAATAATTAATTATTGTGAAGTAGAATTGTTACCCTTTTTCTCTTATGTATCCTTGGAACATATCCTGTAGTGTTCTGTGCCATTGAATGCCTGCTTGCGGATCATGGAATTATGCAGTACAAAGAAAATGTTCATTAAGGCAGCCTTGATACAATACTCAGGGGCAAGTAAACTGTATCTCCATAGAAGGCCAATAAAAGGCTTTTTTCTTGTTTTATATAACAATATTACCTTTATAAAAACATAACAAGTTTATAAACTTATTCCAAAATAATTGTAGGTATGAATTTAGCCTATAATGTGAGAACATTTGAGTGCATGTGATCTTCTGCACTGAAAAGTAAGAGCATTTTATTTCCTCCCCTAGGTCCCAAGAAAATTCACCACCATTCCCTACAAAGCAAATGTTTATATTGAATATACACTGATAATATGGCACAGTACAAATGATTCCTGTATAAGTTATACTATTTAAGTAATAAAAAAAGAACACTCCATGGAGGAAAGTACTCTCCAACTGAGTGGTAAAGTGTCTGTATATAATAACGTGATATATTTAGTATCAACTTCAGTGATAAAAACTTGAAGCACAAATAGTCAGTACATTTATCCTTTTCTCTTTGAGTCTCTCTCTTTTTTCTTTTTTACTTTCAATGTACTCACCTTACATATTTGGAAGTATGATGATGAGTCTTTGATATGTGCTGTCCAGTCCTTTGGACTCACAGTGACCCTACACACAATAGCTTGGAACCCTGCCCTATTGTAAGCCAGTCTCACTCTCTCTGGCACACCTGCCTCCATAACCTGAGTAACAGTGTCAATCCATTTATTCCATAGTCTTTCTTTCCTTCATACTTTCAAGCATGATGTTGTTCTCCAAGGATCAGTCCTTCTGGAATATGTCTAAATTATGTGAGATAGTGCTTCAAAATCCTTGCCTTTAAGAAACTTGATTTCACTCTCTCCAGGACACTCTCTCTTTCCTTGACAGTCCATGCTATGTTTAATACTTTTCTCCGGCATCACCACTCAAAGTCATCTTTCTTTCTTCTGTCATCTTTACTCATAGTCCAGCTCTTTAATGCATTACAAGTAATTGCAAAGACCATAGCCTGGATAACTCATACCTTAGTCTCCAGACTGACATCCTTGCACTTCAGCACTCAAGAGAGGTCTCTGACAGTACATTTTCCAGAATCTTTTGATTTTCTGACTGCTAGTGCCAAAGAGTTTTGATTGTGGAAGCAAGCAAGCTGAAATTGTTAATAATCTCAACCTCTTCTCCATCTATCCTGATGTTGTCAATTTAGCCCCATGGGGAGGATCTTTATTTTCTTGATGTTGAGCTTTATTCCATAATGGAGACTGTAGTCTTTGATCTATTGTAGCAAATGCTTCGGGTTCTCAGTTTGAGCAAGCATAATTGTATTTTTTGCATACCACTGATTGTTGATGAATCTTCCTCTCACTCAGATCTTCGTCACAGAGTCCAGCATCTCAAATGATCTGTTTTGCATATAGATTGAAAAGGTATGAACACAGGACACATACCTGACATTCTTTTCCTGATTCTGAACCATGGAGTGTATACATTGCTCTGTCCTGCAGACTACTTCCTGGTCCAAGTATAGGTTTAACATGAGTACAATCAAGTGTTCTGGGATTCTCATTTTTCTCAAGATTAGCTTTACTTTGTTGTGATCCATGCAGTTAAATACGTTTGAACTGTTAATGAAACACCAATAGATATTTTTCTGGCACTTTCTGCTTTCAGCCAAGATCCATATTATATTGACTAGGATTTCTTTAGAGCCACAGCCTCTTCTAAATCCAGCCTGTATTTCAGACAGTTCACTGTTAATATATTGCCTTACACTTTTTTTTTTTATAATCTTCAGCAGGATTTTGCTTGCTTGTGTTATCAGCAATATTGTTTGATAATTTCTATACTCTGTTGTATCCCCTCTTTTTTGGGGGGGAATGAGAATAAATACGGATCCAGGCAGTTTTCCTCCAGATTTCCTGGCATAATCTGGTAACAACTTCCAGGGCTACATCTTTATATTGACATTTGTCATCCTGTATTTCATCAATTCCAGGGACCTTGTTATTTACCACCTCTTTCAGAGCCACTTGAACATCCTCCTTCATTACTTTTGCCTCTTAGCCATATATTGTCTTACAAAATTATTCTGTTTTAGCTAATTCTTTTTGGTACAGTGACTGTGCACTCCTTCCATTTTCTTCAGGGTCTTCTGGATCATTCAATATTCTGTACTTAGTGTCACTAAGTGTTTCAACCCAAGGCTTGAGTTTGTTCTTCAGTTGCTTGAGCTTAAGAAATGTCAAATAAAAAAAAAAAAGAAATGTCAAATAAACTTGTTCCTTTTGATTTTCTCACACCAGATACTTGCATATTGTCATATTTTGCTTTGTCTTCTTGAGCTGTCCTTTAAAGTTTTCTGATCAGCTCCTTAACTTCCTGATTTCCACTTTGCCTTGGCTTCTCAGAAGACTGGAATGTATATTTAGGAAGAAAGAAGAAGGATAAGTAGTAGAAACACATGGATTTGGTGACAGAAGTGAGGCTGAAGACAGAATAATGAAATTCTCTATGCTAAATTATTTATTGATTGCAAATACTTTAAAAAAAATGATGACTATATACATGTGGGCTTCACCTGATGTTCGACACAGGAATCAGCATGACTATGTCTGTGGGCACAATTAATGGAGAAGCTCTATATTATCTGTGAAAATTAGGTCAGGTGCCAGTTGTGGAACAGATCATCAACTAATCATATGAAAATTCTAACTGAAGTTAAGAAAATCAAATCAAGTCCAAAAGGTCCAAAATTTGACCTAGAGGCTACCCCACCTGAATTTAAAAATCATCTCAGGAATAGTTTTGAGGTCTTGAACACTAATGAACAAAGACCAGATGAATTGTGGGAAGATATTAAAAATGTCATCCATTAAGAATGCAAAAGGTCATTTCAAAGATACGGGAGAAATATAAAAAAACAAGATATAAGTACTATGCTAACTATTAAATAATGAAGACCCAAGACAAGCATATCAATTAATAACAATAAATAAATGAAACATACTATAGCCAGTAAAAACAATATTACCCATAGAAATATGTCTGAGGCTATCTGGCTGTGATTATACATTTGAAATACCTTTGATAACAAAAGAGCCTCAACATTATACAGTCAATATTAATGAATTATATAAGATCGTTCAAAAACATCTAAAACAGTACATAAATAGTGAAATACCAGAATTTCAAGCAGGATTTAGAAAAGATCATAGCACCAGTGATGTCATTGCTGAGGTCAGATGGATCTGGCTGAAAGTAAGGAATGCCAGAAGAATGTTTATTTGTGCTTTATTGAATATGCAAAGGCATATTACTGTGCAAGTCATGACAACTTAACCTTCACTATGGATTGTGTCTCAATATTAATAAAGATTCTTACCACTGGACCAGTAGGTAGTAGAAGGATAAAGAGGAGATTGAAACCATTAGCAGGGTCATCTTGCTTTGATTCACAATTAACACCCTTATATATGAGCAGTCAGGAAATAAGGAGATGCATTGCAATGGGAAAATCAGCACTTAGAGACAAGGATTCTGGGGCTTCGTCTGACATACTTTGGACATGTTGCCAGGAGGGACGGGTCCTTGGAGAGGGACATCATGCTTGGGAGGGTGGAGGGACAGCGCAGAAGGGGAAGACCCTCTATGAGATGGATCGATTCAGTGACTGGGGTAATCGGGATGGGTGTGTCAGAGGCAGTGCGGTTGGTGCAGGATAGAGCAGGGTTTAGGGCTGTTGTGCATAGGGTCGCTATGAGTCGGAAACGACTCGACGGCACATAAAAACAACAACAGAGACCTTTCCAAGTTATTGAGGAGTAATGATGTCAGTTTGTGGACTAAGGTATGTCTGATTCAGGCCATAGTCCTTCCAATTACTAACTGTGCATATGAGACCTGAACAATGAATAAGGATGACAGAAAAAAAGAAAAAAATTATGCTTTTGAGCTGTGGTGTTGGAGAAGAGCGCTGAAAGTCCATCCCATCGATGGCCAAGAGAATGAATAAATATGTCTTGGAGAAGATGTAGCCAGAGTGCTCTTTGGACGCAAGAATGATGAGACTTCACGTCACATACTTTGGACATATTGCTAGGAGGTGCTATTCCTTAGAAAGGCACATGATGTTGGGAATGGCAGATGGTAAGTGAAAGAGAAGAAGACTCACAAGCAGGTGGATTGACAAAGTGACTGCTTCAATGGGCTCTTGTGTGTCAGGAAGTGTGAGGATAGCACAAGACGGGATTACGTCTAGATCTTTTGTTCATAGGGTTGTTATGAGACATACTTGACATATTGGTCCTAACAACAACAACAACAATACAACAATACAACAGCAACAACAACATGTTATGTTAAATTTATAAAATAAAAAGAAGGCAAAATTGATTTACTTACAATTTTTTCACTTTTATAGGTATTTTTCATATTAGAATTCAAAAATACAAAATTCAACTATAAAAATATTTTATTCTCTTTAAAAAATGCATACTTATGCTTTATAAACATTTGGAAGTATTATACTCATAAATAATAGAGGATTATGATTTTAAACTGATTTAAATTGTTATCAGTCCTGATTTCCTTGGGATATATACTCCTAAGAGTTGAATAGCTAAGTCATGAGAAATTTCTATGTTTAGCTTCTTGTGGAAGTGTCAAAATGACTTCCATAGCAATTGTGTCATTTTAAAACTCCATCATCAGTGCTTAAAAGTTGTACTCTCTCACCCTCTCCATTTATTGTTTGTTGTGTTGTTGTTGTTATGTGCCGTCGAGTCGCTTGCGACTCAGAGTGACCCTACGTACAACAGCCCTAAACTCCGCTCTGTCCTGTGCCAATCACACTGTCTCTGACACTCCCATCCCGATTATCCCAGCCACTGAATCAATCCACCTCATAGAGGGCCTTTCCCTCCTACACTGTCCCTCCACTCTCCCAAGCATGATGTCTTTCTCCGAGGACCGGCCTCTCCTCACAACATGTCCAAAGTATGTTAGATGGAGCCTCAGAATCCTTGCCTCCAAGGAGCCACTTGGCTTAACCCTTTCCTGGACAAATCTGTTTGTTTTCCCAGAAGTCCATGGTATTCTCAATACTCTTCTCCAGCACCACAGCTCAAACGCATCAATTCTCCTTCTTTCCTCCTTGGTAATTGTCCAACACTCTGATGCATAACAAGTGATTGCGAAGACCATGGCCTGTATCAGACGAACCTTAGTCTCCAGATAGACACCATTGCTCTTCAGTACTTTGGAGAGGTCCCTAACAGCAGACTTTCCCATGGCAATGCGCCTTTTAATTTCCTGACTGCTGGTGCCAAGACTGTTGACTTGTGAAGCCAAGCAAACTAAAGCTCTGTACAATCTCAATCTCTTCACCATCCATCCTGATGCTGCTGATTGGTCCAGTGGTGAGAATCTTTGTCTTCTTGACATTGAGCATCAATCCATATTGGAGGCTGCAGTCCTTGACCATCTGCAGCAGGTGCTTCAGGTCCTCTTCAGTTTCAGCAAGCAGGGTTGTGTCATCTGCATAATGCAGATGGTTGATAAATCGTCCACCAATCTTGACCCCACATTTCTCCTCATAAAGTCCAGCCTCCCGGATAATCTGTTCTGCATATAGGTTGAAAAGGTATGGAGAGAGGATGCATCCCTGGCGTACCCCCTTCCCAATTTTGAACCATGCAGTGTTCCCTTGCTCTGTTCTGACGACTGCCTCCTGGTCCAAGTATAGGTTTTGCATCAGCATGATCAAGTGTTCTGGGATTCCCATTCTTATCAGAGTCAGCCACAGTTTGTTATGATCCTCACATTCAAATGCCTTTGCACAGTCAATGAAACATAGATAGACATTCCTCTCATATTCCCTGCTTTCAGCTAAGATCCATCTAACATCAGCTACAAAACAAAGGATTTAACTTCCTTTGTATTGTTAGTCAACTTTATTTCTGCTGCTGGGGTAAAATGAAATCCCATTGTTATTTTGATATGTATCTCTTTAATGGTTAGTGAGTTTGAACATTTCTTCATTTGCTTGTTAACATTCTGAATGTCACCCTTTGTGAAGAGTTTATCATGTCCTTTGCTTACTTTGTGACTGAGTTGTCAGTCTTTTCTTGTGGAGATATTAGAGTGTCATTAAGAATTTAATAGTCAATGTCAGATGGTTTCTGTAACATTAATTCTAAAACCGTTGTCTGAAAAACCATGCCATATGTTTTGTTTTGTTCCTTCTCCCCCACAACCCCCAATATGTGGGTATTCTTTTCACCTTATTGGAGAAAGTTTTTGATGCACACAGAGCTTTGATTTTAAGAAAGGATCATTCATTCATTTTATCTTTTCCCAGATGCATAGTTTTGGCTATGTTCTCAAGTCCATTTACGGAATAGGCATTATCTACTAAATTTGTTCTCTGCATGTGAATGTCCAGTTTTGCCAGCACCATTTGTTGAAGAGACTGTCATTTTCCCATTTTGTCAAATGTCAGCTGTTGACAAGAAAAAGACTGATAACACAATTATAAAATGAGCAGGACATGGAAAGTATTTTCCAGATGAAGATACTCAGATGGCCAATAGATACATGAAGAAATGCTCAGTATCGCTGGCAATAAGAGAGATGTATCAAAATTACAAGGAGATACCATCTCACTCTAGTAGCAGTGGCAAAATTTAACAGGACAATAAGTAAGAAAGGTTGGAGAAGATGTGGCGAGATAGGAACTCATACATTGTTTGTGTGATTGTAGAATGATGTAACCACTCCGGAAGGCAGTTTGGCATTTCCTAAAAAAGTTCAAAATAGAAATTCCATATGTCTCAGAAATTCTACATGTCCCAGAAATTCCACTGCTTGGAATATATCCCAAGAAAATGAGAACTGAGATAAAATTGGATATTTATACCCTGATGTTCATAGCTGCATTATTTGCCATCACAAGAACAAGGAAACCACCCTAATATCCAAACACAATTAAATGGATTGAGAAATTATGGCACATTCATGTGATGAAATACTATGCAGTGTGTAGGAACAATGATTTTAAAAATTACCACCTAACTTGGGAGGGAGTGGAGAGCATTATGCTAAGTGAACTAATTGAGTCCCATAAAGACTGATACTGTATTGTGATAAATACTGTATATTGTAGAATGCGTATGTGAATTTAGAGGGATGGAGGAGAACAGAGAGCTGAGGATGAGGAGCGATGGGGGGGTTGTAATCATAGGGTCACACAATTCAGAGCAAATGAGAGGGAAGGGATAAGGAATTGGGAAGATTCGCTGTGTAAAACAATGCATATGAACTTTGTAAGTAAAACAGTATAAACAAAGAATATTATAAAAAATTTGAAAGTTTATGTTTAAGACTAACTAGAACTTTTACGTTTTAAAATCTTTCCAAAGTGTCTCTTTTCTTGGTACAATTATATAAATGTTACAAGAACGCATGAGGAAGAATGCAGACTTTTTCATCACATCTGACACTGATTAATTTCGTTTTTCTAAGGGATCTCATAGGGTTTTCAGTGGTCTATTACTTCAGATGTTGACTGAATATTATGGAGATCTCCTATGTTCTCCACATTCCCTAAACACTCAATGAACATCTAAGCTATCCTATACAATAAGCAAAAATTTATGACCTCTTAAACGTCAAATTTGTGCCCTCCGGCCAGACTTTAATCATTTCTGTTCAGACATTCCTCAAGGACATATAGCCCTGGTGTACAAGTTGCCATCCCACAGTCACTTGTGGTTGCTGTGAGGCTGAACACTGTGACACAGATGTGTCAAATGCATTAATGGTTGGCTACCCAATGCGGACTGAGAGTGGGGTGGAGCTCCCGGATTAAAGAAGTGTGGAAGGAGGAGTAGCATCCACTTCCATAACAGCTTGCCTCCAGAAACCCTATGAACCTGGAGAGAGGATGAAAGGCACCCAAGCATCGAGGACTCTCCTTCATAGGGTCTCTATGAGTCGCCTGCAACTCGACGACACTTAATAACAACACAACAAATATCAAATGTTTAGGACTATCCAACAGCAGCTACTCTCAGTCTATGAATATTTGCTAGGGTTGTAGTATTTTAGGAGATAAATTCAGTCAGCATTTTAGTTTTTCTCCAATGATAAAGGAAAATACATCACTATGTACATGAAAACTGTTTTCCTTAATAAGATAGACTATAATCATTCAACCTTGTGTAAAACATAAATGTACCTAATGCATTTATAAGCTTTTATAGACTTTTGAGTAATTCAAATCTTATCCATCCTTCATAAATACCTAGAATATCTGTTGTAATATTTTTTCTTTTCTAAATAAATGGAAAACAAAAAGTTATATTAGTTTTAAAATAGCAAGCTGGTCTAATGAGATCTAAAAGGAGAATTTTTCATTCATTCATCAAATAAACACTTCATTAGCTTTTTTTTATGTCAGTTACACTTGAATTTGGGATCTATGGAAAGTATATAATTTATTTCCTTCAAAATGTACTATAAAACAACATTATTTTAAGTTGTGAAAAGATATATTTAAAAGATAAACTTTTTTCCCATTCTTCAACCATTCAACATATTGCCTATGAATCATAACCAGCTCTTACTAAGCTTTCCAGCAGGTACTCAAGGCTGCAAATCATTTGAGAGAATATCTGTCTCATGAGAAAGAACTGGTGGATTTAAACCACCAAAGAGGCATATAGGTTTTTTTATACTTACTAATGTAAGTGTTAAGAGACTATATCACCAAAGATCTCTTAAATTACAAAACACTGGCATAATGATGGAATGAGTACAGACTCCTAAATTTGGAAGTATGAGTCTTAAGAAAAAGAGTGACATTCAGACAGAATAAAGAATGATAGTAATAACCAAAAACATTAAAACAACCTTTCTTAGTAACAAAATGGTAGAAAATATAGTTAGAGTTTAGTGTAAAAAGAGGAGAGTGGCATGAAAGTTGGAGAAATGGAAAAAAATTAACAATAACTTATTTCATAGGGAAATATTTACATGTTATTTTTAAGAATTCTTGATATTTTCAGTCAATATATATTTCTCAAAACCAGCCTTTTAAGTATATCTAGATTCTATTAGAAAGCATTGATAATGTAGTCTGTACAGAGCTGTCCTGCGAACTCATAGGTGGAAACTCTCTGGCCGTTAGGTTTCACCTGATGCTCCTCAGGACAAAGAAAAAAGAATTTATTCCTGTGTGATATGGAACTTTCAAAAACCCACTGAAAGTGTCAGCTATGAACTCAAAAGCAATGAGTTTGAGAGTATCACCATTGTTTCTTTTATCTAGCTGATAGAAGCATAGGTAGACAGATAGGTATAACCAATGTAATTTTCTTTAGTCTTATAGGTATAAGCAATGTAACTTTCTTTAGTCTTTTGCACGTAATAGGATTCAAGGTTTCAATTACACGAGTCAAAATTGTATAGTGCTGGTGTATTTCCTATAATAACTATCAGAGTGCCTAATATAGAGCCACGACTTTATGTTGTTGATTATTAAACTAAATTGAATACACATCTGTCAGTTATATAAATATCAACACTTGTGGGTTATTGTTGATAACCAGATCATTTTAAGTCAATAGGATATTTCCTTCAAGTTACTTAAGTTTCTAATATGTTAAACAGAAAGTGTAAGGAGCAGAGTTTCTAGTACATTAGATAAGAAATGACAGGAGTATTCTAAGACTTAAGGCTAACTCATTGCAGCAAAATCAGATTCAATAAATAGTTGACTCTGCCTTGAGTTTCCAAGGCTACAACTCATACAGCAGTGTATCGATCATCTTTTCTCCATGAAGCTACTAGCAGATTCCAGAAAAGCATCCAGAAAACTGTAACTTTTGGTTTAGCAGCACAAATACCTATAGACTATAGTTACATAACTAGAATTAGATCATGCTATGTTTTACTTTCTCCTTCATTTTCTTATTTATATTCAGTAACTCTTTTGAGTGCTACTTGTACATAGCGACCCTATGAAGGAGAGTCCTCAATGCTTGGGTGTCTCTCATCCTCTTTCCAGGTTCATAGGGTTTCTGGAGGCAAGCTATTACGGAAGTGGATGCCATTCCTCCTTCCAAGCTTGTTTTAATCGAGGAGCTCCACCCCACTCTCTGTCCACATTGGTTAACTAGCCATTAAAGTATTTGACACATCAGTGTCACAGTGTTCAGCCTCACAGCAACCACAAGTTAACTCTGTATGGACGGCAACCTGTGCACCAGGGTTATACGACCTAGAGGAATGTCCGAACAAAAACAATGAAAGACAGGCCCGAGGGCTGCAGATTAAAAGTCACCCACCTTCGGCTTAGTCGCATGGCCTTCTGTCCACTGGGCCAGCTTAGCAAATGTATATTATATAAATTTTTAGCAAATATATAATTTATATATATAAAGAAAACAGTCTTACCACTGGGCCAATTGGCAGCATAATGATAGAGATTGAGATTGAAATTGTTAACAGCTTTAGTTTGCTTGACTCTTGGTACCAGCAGTTAGGAAATCAAGAGGTGAATTGCTTTGGGAAAGTCTTATGTCAGGGACCCCTTCAGTATACTGAAGAGGAAATGTTGTAAGTCTGCAGACTAAGGTGTACCTTATTGAGGCCATGGTCTTGGCAATTACTTGTTATACATCACAAAGCTGGACAATGACTAGGAATGATAGGAGAAATGATGCCTTTGAACTGTGGTGCTGGAGAAGAAAATTGAATATGCTATGAAATACTAGAACAAACAGGCTCCTCCTTGAGAGGGTGAAACCAGATTGTTCCTTGGCAGCAAGGATACTGAAGTTTCATCTAACACACTTTGGGCATGTTGCAGGAGAGACCAATCCGTAGAGAAGGACATCATCCTAGGGAAGATGGAGGAACAGAGCAAGAGAAGAAGAGCCTCAATGAGATAGATTTATGAAGTAACTGGGACACACACACACACACACACACACACGGAATAAAGATGAAAAAGATAATAAGTAATAATAAAGATGAATAAGATGGATAAGAATATTGAACATAATATGAACTGCCAAGAGAACAAACAGGTTTGCCCAAAAGAGAGTGAAAGCATGTTGTTCCTTAGAAGGAAGAATTTTGAAGCTCTATCTGACATACTTTGGCCATGTTTCCAGGAAGTACAAATCCTTGGTGAAGGATATGATCCCTGGAAGGATGGAGTGAAATCGTAAGAGAGGAAGACATAGAAGAAGATGGATTGACACAGTCACAGGGTTAATAGGGGTAGCTTTGTTAGAAACAGTGATAGGAAAACAGAAAAACTATTAAGGAAAATAAAAGATAATGCTAGAGATATTTAAGATAGCACAGCATATGGAAAAATTTTGATCATTTGTTCATAAGGTTGCTCTGAGTTGTAGTGTACAAAACCTAAGAATATACATAATTGTTTCAACACATGTACTTAATTTCTTTATTCAAATGATACATTTTTATATAACTCAAAAATATGAAACACATATAATTAATGTTCATTTTATATTTGAAAATATTTCTCTTACAATTTTCATTAGAAGGCATTCCTTCCTGTACAGTCATAATAGAATTTGTTTAAACACACATGTATCACCCACTCCCACATATACAAGGATCATTTATTTTAGATATTTGCTTTGGTTTTATCTAGATAAAAACTTTCCCATTTAGTTTATTATAACTTAAGAATGTATTTTAAATGTGTTCAATTATTGAAAGTATTTTTTTTCAGATTTATTTTAAGGTCCAAGATATGAACTGTCTTGGCATGCAATGAGCATTTGCAAAGAATGTGTTTACTGTTGTACTGGACAGGAATGTGCCATATTCTTTGTTGATTTGGTATTGTTGGGACATGATATTTCATGTAATATCCTCCATTCCATTCCCTTTGATGTATATGACCTTTCAGAAAGTCTGTCTAGATCTTGTAATAATTTTTTGAGAGATATATTGGCTTATTCATACATTTTGTTTTACTTTATAAAGACATTGCTTCCTATATATTGCAATTCTAATGTTTTGTGCAGACATAGAATTGTTTTAAGTTTTGTTGTTTTTTCACACCTTTTTGATATATAATATCCTTTCTTCTCTCCTGAAATTCTTCTAAACTGTGTGTGTGTGTGTGTGTGTGTGTGTGTGTGTGTGTGTGAAGTTTACTCCATCTAATTTCCTCTTCATTACTGAAGGATATTATACTCAATGTAAGACTCAAGGTTAATGACTTTTGATCATTTAGAAAGATTGTATCATTTTTTGTATGACTTCTGTCATTTGGGGTGAAAAAAAGTCACTATATTCAGATTGTGTATCTTATGTACATAAGTGGTCAAATTGGTAAGGAGTTGTGTTTCTCACCCAAAGGCAATTGAGAAGGGTGTATGCCAGAGATGTGTCCTGTCTCCATACCTTTTCAACCTGTATGCAGAGTAGATTATCCAGGAGGCTGGGCTCTATGAGGAGAATTGTGCTGTCAGGATTGGTGGAAGATCTATTAACAATCTAAATTATGCAGATGACACAACCCTGCTTGCTGAAACTGAGGAGGACCTATGCACTTGTTGCAGAGGGTCAAGGACTGCAGCCTTCAATATGGATTGAGGTTCAATATCAAGAAGACAAAGATTCTCATCACTGGACCAATTGGTAGCATCAGGATGGATGGTGAAGAGATTGAGATTGTTCACAGTTTCCGTTTGCTTGGCTCCATGGTCAACACTCTTGGCACAAGCATCCAGGAAATAAAAAAAAGTATTGTGATGGGAAAGTCTGCTGTTAGGGACCTCTCTAAAGTACTCAAGAGCAACGGTTTCTCTCTAGAGACTAAAGTGCGCTTGATATAGACCACGGTGTTTGCAATCACTTGTTATGCCTCAGAGAGTTGGACAATGACTAGGGAGGACAGAAGGAGAATTGATGCCTTCTAGCTGTGGTGCTGGAGAAGAGCATTGAATGTACCACTGACTGCCAAGAAAACAAACAGATTCATCCTAGAGAGGATTAAACCAAGCTACTCCTTGGAGGCAAGGTTTCGGGGGCTTCGTCTGACATACTTTGGGCATGTTGCAAGGAGAGACAGGTCCTTGGAGAGGGACATTATGCTTGGGAGGGTGGAGGGACAGCGCAAGAGGGGAAGATCTATGAGACGGATTGATTCAGTGACTGCGGTAATCGGGATGGGTGTGTCAGAGGCAGTGCCATTGGCACAAGATAGAGCAGAGTTTAGGGCTGTTGTGCACAGGATCGCTATGATTCACAAATGACTCGACAGCACATAACAACAACAACAATATATTCTCAGTTTGACTCCTTACGTTCCATATTTTGGTATAATGCACCTGCTCATGATACTTTATTCATATTTTGGGTTGGATTTTGCTTTTTTGGTGTCTATTTTCTGTTATTTTAAGTTGTTGTTGTTGTTGTTGTTGTTATGTGCCGTCGAGTCGCCTGCAACTCATAGCGACCCTATGCACAACAGCCCTAAACTCCACTCTGTCCTGTGCCAATCACACTGTCTCTGACACTCCCATCCCAATTATCCCAGTCA
>NW_006399784.1:4000305-4008980 GCF_000299155.1 Elephantulus edwardii | reverse complement strand
GCTTCAGGTCCTCCTCAGTTTCAGCAAGCAGGGTTGTGTCATCCACATAACGCAGATTGTTGATAAATCGTCCACCAATCCTGACCCCACATTTCTCCTCAAAGAGCCCAGCCACCCGGATAATCTGTTCTGCATATAGGTTGAAGAGGTATTTTTTTTTTAGACACTACTTAAAATAATAGGTACCTTCAACCTATTATTTTAAGTAGTGTGTAAAAAAATCATAGCTAATTTCTATTTTTTTGTCTTCTTGTTCATTAATTCTTTCTTTTTTTATTAAAGTATATTAATTTTAATGAACATTTACAGAGATTTTGGGTTTCCGTTCTTTCATTTTTGCACTATTTTCTCTACCCTCCCCCCAGTTTGTTCCTCTTTTTCCCCCCCTGGAAAGTATGTTCTCATTTTCCCATTGCCCCAGTCCTTGTCATAAACAATTTGGATTAATTTCCTTTGTCAGTGTGTCCTTTGCCATTCCCTATCACTCCTCCCTGAGAGAGACTTCACCCTGATTTGTAAGGAAAAGTAGACGGTGTATTCTCTTAGCTACTTCCTCCTAAAAAGGGACGCTGTTGGTTTCAGGGTGAAGATCTTCTCTCACTACTCTAAAGGGCTGCTTTGGCAGTAGGAAACACACAGACTATTTTGGAGATTGATTTTGGAATTTAGATGCACTGTTATCAATGGTGCTTAGCCATACATGTTCATATCCTTGAAGATTTATCATCGAACTATTGTAGTCTAGAAGACAAAAATTTAACTAACAAGTTAAAAGTACATGAGTCAAAAATTAAAAGCTATAATATTCCAAGTAGAGGTTCTAACAGTGGCACAACTCAAGATAAAGAGGGAAGGTAGTTCTTAAAATAAAAGGTCTATTAACTAGCATTTTTTCCATTATAGTATAAATGTTAGGAACCACAAGATGTAGAGGCTCAACTATGTCATTTATTGATCTTAAGTCCTGGACCAAATTCCACCTACCACCAGGTTGTTTTACAGCTCGGAAGTCCGCATACAAGGCAGACATGAAGTAAGGAACTGCTTATGAGGTTTTCCATCAAGTCCAACAACTAAGAAATAGTGAGAATTGGGACCTCAGAAGGCTTTTAGGACCAAATAGTAGACTCTTGTGTCCAGGTGAAAACAAAAATACTTACTAGTAATGTTAATGCTCACTCACAGCTCTTTTGGGAGAATCTAAATCGTTGAAGCGAACTCCTTTGTTTCCAACTGGAACTGGAGCCTGTCAGTCCTGTCAACCATGAGGACCTGATGTGGGCCACCTTTGGCCAAGTGTCCTTCAGATCCACACTTAAAGCAAATGAGTGGGAGCTTCCTCTTTACTCCCTTGCCTATCTGTGGCTCTCATCTGTGACACTGTCTACTGAAGTGGCCCAGCTTTTCACAGTTGAAGCAATTCTGACCTCCTTTATTACTTTTGGGTTGCACTGTTTATGAGTAAGACTTCCTTTTCCTGATACAGGCCCTAAATTGGCAGCAATAGCTGCCCCAATAATTTTGGCCATTCTCTTGTCTTTTCTCTTCCCTCTAGATCCCAGTTGTTAAAAGAGGGGAAAATTTAAACAAATATATAACAAATAATTTTGAACAATATAATCTTTTAAGCTTAAGGTTAGAAATATTAACAATATGATCATTTCTAATCCAGAGATACATGTTACAATGCAGCTCCTATTTTCCATAAATGGTTTTAGTAAGAATTGTAAATGTGGATACAGTTCCACTATTCTTCCTGCATGCCATGATATAGTGTTATTAGCATGAGCAGTTATAAATCCATTGCCATCTTTAACTTAATTTTTTTTAAAAAAGCCAAAAGTCACAATGAACAAGGTGGAAATATATATGAAGAAAAGATTGGTCACAAAGTTTCAAGGATGATATTTCAGGAGCTTAAAATGAGGAAGAAGCACAGATTTACAGAGAAGCATAGAACTGAAGAGTGGTCTCTCCAGAAAATATGTCTTCTTAGAAAATATTTCTCAGAAACAATAACCAGTAAAGAATTAAAGTGTTAATAATTTGTCTTTTTTAAAAATGAGAGTGGCATTCCCAAGTTTTTCTTAAATTAGGACCTAAAGTTTCAATGAACCTGTTACTGCTGTGATGGTTGTTCATTAGTGCCCACTAGAACACAACTAATAGCAACCCTATGAACAACCCTATGAACAACAGACCTGAATCCTATCCTATCCTTTCCTAGTCTAGCCTAGCCTAGTCTATCCTATCCTATGTCACCTACATCATTTCTGATAATGGACTTAAGCTCATTGCTATGGTGACTGTATCAGTTCATCTTATTGGGAGTCTCTCTTGTGACCATAGTATGTTCCCAAACATACTATCCCTTTCAAAGAAATAGCCTTCTCTTACCAACAGGTCCAAAATATTAGTAACAGAGCTATTTGCCTATTGTTGTTGATGTAATTATGTACCATCGAGTCTCTGCGACTCTTAGTGATCTTATGTACAATAGCCCTGAAATCTGCTCTATACTGTGCCAACTTTTCTGTCTCTGGCATAACCTATCCTCAAAACTTCAGCCACTAAATCAATCCATCTTATTGATGATCTTCCAGTCTTTCTTTGTCCCTCCACCCTTCCAAGCATGATATCCCATTTCAAGGACTGTTCCCTCCTTGCAACATGTCCAAAGTAGGTTAGATGAATCCTTGCCTCCAAGGAGCAGCCTAGTTTTAGCCTTTCTAGGATGAACATGTTTGTTATCCCAGCAATTTATGGTATTTTCAATACTGTTTCCAGCACCATAGTTCAAAGGCATCAATCAATTCTCTTTCTATCATGTTTAGTCATTATCCAGCTCTCTGACACATAGTGAGCAATTGTGAAGACTCTGACCTCGATAGGTGCACCTTAGTCTCCAGACTGACGCCATTTCTCTTCAGTACTCTGGGGAGGTCCATGATAGCTGACTTCCCAATGCAATTTGTCTCTTGATTTCCTGGCTGCTGGTACCAAGACTATTGTTTGTGGGGTCAAGCAAAAAAAAAAAAAGCTGTTGACAATTTCAATTTTTTTTGTCTGTTACAAAAAGAATAATCTAAGAGAACTTTTGTCGTCTAGTGGCAGGGAACTGCACTGGAATCCCAAAGATGCATGCTCCTCTGGAGACGGAGGGGGAATCTCCTCCTGTATCAGTTAGATTTGATTGGATGGCGTGCGCACACAACACACACACACACACCCCACAGACAAAAAAAGTGAATAATCTTTTTTTGTCAATTATAAAAAAGAGCAATTTGAAATTAACATTTTAAATTTATGAAGAATACCTGTTACATATTATATACTTAAAACCCTTAGAAAATATGTTGTTGCTGTTATTGTTGAATACTGCTGAGCCAGAACCAAGCCATAGCTGATCCTCCAGCAGGTTTTCAGAGGCAGTAACTTGCAAAGCAGGACATTGCCTGCATATCTCCCTAAGACAGTTGATGCATTTGAAGTCCATACTATAATAGTTTAGGAAACATGATTAAGAATGCTTTTGTTCATTCTCATCCTGGTTATATGATAAGTAAAGTGGTTAGTAGAAGAAAGATCAGTACTTTGAATGCAGAATTCACTACAAAGAAGAAAGATGTGGCCGCCTTGGAAATTCTATGCAGCAGTCATCTTCTGTCTAGTAACATTATTCTGAATCATTATAATCTATTTGACATTGACAAATACTCCTACCTACATCCTTTTGTTCATTACTGTATTAAAATTAGAAAACAATTTTATTTATTTTCAAATTATTATAAAAATTTGTCACACTATTGAAATGTCTCATTATCTTCACAAAATAGTATTATTCATTAACTTGCTATTACAGAACCTTTATATAGTTACAACAAATATTCGTTTTTGTTTACACAAGTGCATACTTTAAATAATAGCAATTCCCAATTATATATGATAGATAATATTTGCCAGACATTATTCCAAGTCCTTTTCATGAACTGGCATAAAGTAGTGGAGAAGAGAACATTATTTTTTCAGCTCTTTCTGTGATCTGTCCCTAGCCTGCATATTATCTGTCTTGTCCTAATTCAAAGAAACCTTAGTTAAAACTAATCCACTTGATTTTCAAAGCAAATTTACTTCTCTCAAATATTTGCACTTGAAATATTTCCCTTGGAGTAAAAATATATCATATAGATTTGCCAAGCTTTTAAATGTTCTTCAAAATTCAACCCTTCAGACCTTAATACAATCAATCTGAGTGTCATCTTCATGTACAGTGTCGGGAACCCACAGAATCACACAAGATGGGATCTGAGAACTCTCTCTAAGCTTCTTGATCAGGTATCACCTTTCTCCCAAAAGGGTGTTGGCTACTATGCATCTGAATGCTAGAAATTAATAAAGATTAAAGGAAAATTGATGTTTTGAGCTATTGTATTGTAGGAGAGTAATTAGTATCTATCAAAAGAAGAAAGATATGCCTTGTTAAAAAGGTTAGACAGAATGCTTCCTGGAGGTAAAGATGGAAAAGCTTCATCTCATATGTTTTGAGTATGTTGCTAATTAAGTTATTCCTTTAGAAAGTACAGTGTACTTGGAAAGGTAGAGGGTAGGTGAAAGAGAGGAACTCATTTAAGAAGATGGTTTGATTTAGTGACAGCAGGAATGGCCTCAAGTATGTCAGAAATTATAATGATGACATAAAATAAGAATAACATCTGTTATTCATAGTGTCACAATAAGTCTTATTTGACTTGATGCCACCTGATGACAAAAACAAGAATAACAATGGTTTTAGGGGGGAAATAATAATACTTTTTATTTTCTTAATTTATTTTAAATTTTAATTGTAATTTTAACTAAAGTTTACAGAGAAGTTAGATTTTCGTTCATTTGTTGTTAAACATTTTACACCCTCTTCCTCCTGTCTCCCTTCCCTCGTTCATTTTTTTCTTTTATTAAATGTTCATTCGTTGTTGAATGAATCCACCCTATTGTCCTCTTTGAATGTACCTTTATTCTGGGCTGTTGTCGTAAATAAAATGCCTAATCATACATTGTTTTTTTTTAATAATAAATTTTTTTATTGGGAAAAACATATTGGGGGTACAAGGAGGTGAGGGTTGGGGGCAGAAGGGTAAGCATTGGCCAGGATGCAGTTGCAGAGCTGCACAGTTTGGTCAGTGGGGGTAGCAGGTGAAGGAAATGATGAGGGTCCAGAGGGGACCAGATGCTACAGAGGAATGACAAGCATTTTCCAATGGTAATTAAACCAACTGTCTTATTGATTTGGGAATTGGATGCCGACTCTCTGGCTTCTTCATGCTGAACAGGGGCGTAGATGTAAAAGGGGGAAGGGAGGACGCTTTATCACTTACTGGTGGTCTTGGGTTAAAGCTGCTTGCCTTCTTGCTTTGTTAGAAGATATTTTCCTGTCATTTGCTCCCCTCTGGACAGCAAAGTGTTTTCCCAGGTGGGTCCAGTGGGGATGGCTGGTTGAACCCAGAGGCTCCATCCTCCTTTGCTTCCTTAGCTGTCAGTTGTATTTCCTTTTTGTCACTGGTACTGGGTTCAGGGTCAATTCTGGAGTAAAACTCAGTGTTAAGGTTACCTATAGGAAAGGGAGCAAACCTAGAGAGAACAAACTTGTGAGTTACAAATAGAAGGGCTTTGAGGGTGTTGTTTTCAGGTTTACTGGGGGGGAGGGTGGCAGAAGGTGGCCTAGGTAACATTGGATACCCTAGGCATTCTTTTTTTTTCTCCTACCCACCCGGGGGTCAGTCTGGGGACAATGGCACAATCTGGGGACTGAGGAGCTCACCCTGAGGGCCGCAATGGCTCACCCCAAGCTGAGGGCCACGATGGCTTGCCCCATGCTGGGGGCCGAGGGCAGCCCGCCCTGGGCAGAGGGCTGCAACGGCTTGCCCTGGGCAGAGGACTGGGGGAAGCCCACCCCAGGCAGAGGGCCGAGGGCAGCCCGTCCCAGGCAGAGGGCCACAACGGCTTGCCCCGAGCCGGGGGCGGAGGGCAGCCCATCCCGAGCAGGGCAACACCCCCCCAGGATCTGGCTGGTATACTCCTCCTCCAATTGCCCTTACCCCAGTCTGTCCCCTTGCCTTACTGAGGACTCTGTGGTCAGGGATAGTGTTTCCAATTCCAGCACTGCCACTTTTACCCACCCACAAGTGGTCATACTATATTTTTAAGTAGGTGTCACTGCCCTCCCCTTTTATATATCAAGGATAATATATATGATAAAGGAAACCCAAGAATTGTGAACAGACTCTCCCCAGGTCTAACCATCTTTTGGCCGAAGCATTCAACAGAACAAAATATGTGGTGCATTTAGGATGTCGGTCCTCTTGTGCATGCTGCCACTGTTAAGGTCATCAGACTCACAGTGACTTTCAGCAATCCATTGCATAGGTAATCTTCTTCTTTGGCCTGTCCAATGCATAGGTAATCGTCTTCTTTGGCCTGTCCAAGGAGACCCAAACCTGAAGATGGTGGTCATGCATCCCATCCCTCACCTCCTATGCAGGCGGCCAGCGGAGCACGCAAACACCCCCCATGCACAGGAGGCCTGCGGGAGGTGTGCATCCCCCCCACCCAACCAGATAGACACTTGGCTGGTGTGCGGCCCCTCTTGTACAGGCGGCCGGCGGGTGCCTGCTTCCCCCACAGCCGCAATCCTGGATCCGAGAATTCTCTCCAGACCAAGTCCACTTTGCAGCAGTGTGGTGAGTTCACTGTACCAGTCTTGAGGAGGGCCGGTGCCCAGCATCCATCCTGGGTGAGGGAATCCATTCGTTCCAGCTGTGGAAGCCTCATGGAGCTGCAGCAGCTGTGCGGAGGGCGAGGGCTCTGCAAGGGGGGTTGGGAGCCACGAGACTCACCCATTTCTCCTTGAGAATCCTTGAATTCCTCTTGTTGAGCTTCGATCTTCACTGAGGACCAGTCATCAACTGTTTAAATGTTCAATTATTAATAAGCCGAGGTCTGTGGAAGGCCATAATGTCTCTGCTTTAAGTGGTTCACTGCTCCCGCAGCTCACCACGCTGTCTCTGCCTCTGCTGCCATCTTGGATCTCCCATACGTTCCTTTTAAGCAGCTCTTTTCTTCATCTGTTCCGTTCAGCATCCATTCTCTATTTATCCTGTTCTCCCAACCCTTCATGTCAGACTTGGCTTATAACAGCGGTGCTACACAGTATTTGTCCTTTTGTGAATGAGGTATATTTCACTCAGCATAATGTTCTCCATGGTCACCCAAGCTTTGTAAGATTTTAAGAGAGTGTTACTTTTCAATGTTCTTCAGTATTCCATTGCATGGATATACCATAGTTTTTCTATCCTATTGGTTTTTGATGGGCACTTGGATTATTTCCATTTCCTTGTTATTGTAGATAACACAGTAATAAACATGGGTGCACATCTATCTGTTGGCATGGTATTTCTGGTTTCTTTAGGGTATGTTACCTGTAGTGGCACTGCTGAGTCAAATGGTATTTCTTTTTTTTTTTTTTTCAGAGTTGTAGTTCTTATTTATTTATTTATTCCTTTGTGTGTGTGTGTGTGTGTGTGTACCATCAAATTGGATCTGACTGGTACAGGAGGCGAATGTTCCTCCTTCTTCAGTAGAGCATGTGGTGGATTTGAACCGTGCACCTCTGTGATTGCAGTGCAGTTTCCTACCACTAGGCCACCAGAGCTCACCTCAAATGGTATTTCTATTTCCAAATTTTTGAGAAAATGCCAAACCACCTTTAATAGTGGTTGCACTATTTTACATTTCCACTAGCAGTGAATAAGAATTTCAAATTCTCCAAACTTCACCAGCATTTATTGTTTGCTTGTTGTATTTTGCTATTGTTGTTGGGATGAGGTGATATCTCATACTTATTTTTATTTATATTTCACTGATAAGATAGGGATTTTGAACATATCTTCAAGTGTTTGTGCTTTAATTGGTGAAATGTCTATTCATGTTCTGTGACAATTTTGCAGTTGGGTTTACATTTCCTCATTAATGTGTTGGGATAGACTATAAATTTTAGATATGATTCTCTTATCAGATATGTCCTTACAAGTATTTTTTTCCAGTCTGTGTTTTTCCTTTTTACCATGTTTAACAAGTGGATATGTATAGTGCTTGATTCTGAGAAAGTCCAAAGTCCACTTATTTGATTTTATATATTCGTGTCAAAAATCAGTTAAGCATAGGTAGATGAACTGATTTTTGTGTTCTCAATTCTATTCTATTGATCTATGTGTCTGTCAATGTACCAGTACCATCCTGTCCTAACCACCATGGCTGTGTACTATGATTTGAAATCAGAGAGGATGGAGCCTCCTACCCTGTTTTTCTTTTTCAGGAGTGCTTTACTTATTCAGAATCTCTTTCCACTCCAAATAAAATTGAGAATTGTCTTTTTTTTATTTTTTATTATTAAATTTTCTTAGTTTTCATGAACATTTACAGATATTTTGGGTTTTCTTTCATTCATTGTTGCACTGTTTTATCCACCCTTCTCCCCAGTTCGTTCTTCTCCCCCCCCCCCATGTATGTGCTTGTCAAAGCCAATTCCGATTAATCTCCTTTGTCAGTGTGTCCCTTGCCATTCCCTATCACTCCTCCCTGAGAGAGACTTCACCCTGATTCATAAGGAAAAGGGGATGGCG
>NW_006399784.1:3997350-3998790 GCF_000299155.1 Elephantulus edwardii | reverse complement strand
TAGGACTTCTAGTGTTGTTCCTAGCTTTTCTGTAATGAAGTTTATAGTCCTTGGTTTTAGTCCTAGGTCCATGATCCACCTTGAGTTGGTTTTTGAGTGAGGTGTGGGTCTTGCTTGAGTCTTTTGCAGATATTTTTTTCCAATTTTGCCAACATCATTTGTTAAAAAGGCTGTCGTTTCCCCACTTCACTGATTTCATTTCCTTGTCATAAATCAGTTGACCATAGATAGATGGGTTGATCTCTGGATTCTCAAGGAATTGTCTTTTTCATCTCATTGTAGAATGAAAGTGATATCTGTTTTTGGGACTGCATTGAACTTGTAGAATAGATAGATACGAGTGCAACTCATAGCAACTTTATGAACAAAAGACCTAATGCCTTTCAATGACTATTATCATTTCTCCAAGTTCATAGAGTTTCCTGAGGCTTGTGGTTTAGGAAGTGGGTGCTTCTTCTGCTTCAAAACCTGTTTTAAAACTGGGAGCTCCACCAAACACTGTCCACATTGGGAAACCTTTCTGGTATTTGATACCCCAATGGCACAAGGTTCAGCATCATGGCAAACTCAGGTTACTTTATACAGCATATTGACATAGAGTGATGTACAAAGTGAAAGAGTGAAGATCTGAACTCTTGTTTCATAATTAAAATCACTTCTACACATTTATAGAGTTTAGAGAGTACATTTGTAGAGTTTAGAGAGTGTGTAGAGATTCCAGAGGCATCCAGTTCACAAAGTGGATTCCACTCCTGCTTCCAGCATAAATCAATCTAGAAACTCATCCAAACATTGTACATAATGGGTAATCATTATGGCAGTTTACTCTTCTTTTTTCCCTAGCTGCTTTCCAAATTCTCTCTTTATCTTTGATTCTGACCATTTTGACTATGATATACCTTGGTATTTTTCTTTTGTCATTTGCTGTATATGGGGTTTGCTCAGCTTCTTGCATATTTATCTTCTCATTCTTCATTATGTCAGTAAAGTTTTCTTCTAGTAACATTTCCACATCTCAGTGCTTTTTTTTTTTTTTGCGTCTTCTTGTTCTGGTATTCCAATTGCAAGCATGTTACTACTCTTGTAGGTTTGCCATATTATTCTTAGCTTTTATTCTAGTTCCTTTCTTTTTGATTCTGCATTTTGTTCCAGCAGAGCACTCTTGAGAGTTTTATCTTCTATTTCACTAATTCTGTGTGCTATCTCTTTAAATGTGTCCATGTAGCTTTCCAACATATTGACAGCTTCTGAGACACTGGTTCTTATATTCTGGATTGCAGTTTCTTGTTTTTTCAGAATTCCTAATGCCTCATTTGTTTTATTTGTATTGTCTTTGATTGTTTTATTTACATTCCTCTTCTCTTTTGCTTGTAGACTTACTTGCAATTCTTTAAGTTTATATTTTACCAATTTAAAATATCAAATCATTAGTTTTTTAAA
>NW_006399784.1:3957158-3996368 GCF_000299155.1 Elephantulus edwardii | reverse complement strand
TGCATTCCAAAATAAAGTTATCCACTAGAATTTAGAAATTATTATCACATTCTTCTTCTGTTAGGAAACTTGCAGAAGTTCAAGCTGAATACAGAGAGGATGTATTTCTGAACTATGAGCAATATCTTAAATAATACAAATATGATAATCACATTAACATTTAGCACTCTTTCTAGACTACACATGGCCATATTCTTTAAATATTCCTTCTCGGATTGTTGTTTTTCATTTGTTGTTCTGTGTTGTTCTTGTTTTTCCTTATTTGATTGTGGTTTTGTTGTTTGTTCTGCTTTTGTTTGTTTGCCATCAAAGCCTACTTACTTGAAAGTAGCATACTTGGTTGCTGGGGGTTTTTTTGTGTTTTTTTTTTTTAATTTTGTATTAGTTTTAGTTTGCTTACAAAGTTTGTATATATTGTGTTTCACACTATTCTTCATTCACATTTTTTCATACAATCATTCCCATGCTTTATGTTTTAGAAATTAATTCCTATTGGACATTGCCCATCATTACTTTGTCTTTTCAGCTCCCAAGTAGATCCTTCCAATTTCCTTGGACCCATCCCACTGACCCACCAAACAGTACGACACTATGGTTTTACCTCTACCAATCCTCATCCCTCTGCTCTCACTTCTTCCCCTCACGGGTCCTCATACATGTTTTTTCTAGATATCCTATTATTTACAACAATGGTCCTTTGTAGTATATGCCGGTATGAGACAGAGTTAGTTTAGCCAGTTGCTCTCCAATTTCACCCAAGTTATGTAATATCTTTCAAAATAGTTGCCCCTTAGTGTTGCATAGTATTCCATTGTGTGAACATATCACACTTTCTCAATCCATTCAATTGCGGTTGAACATTTGGGCTGTCTCAATGTTCGTTCAATGGTGAATGGTGTACAAATCTACATTTGTATCTCAGTTTTAACTTCCTGGGACACAGAAGAGATGGATTGATACAAATGACTAGGGAAATGAGGGTATATATGTCAGAGTCATTGAGACTGGCTCAGGAAAAGGCAATCTTCAGAGCTGTTTGTTTTAAACAGAGTCACTATGAGTCGCAGGTGACTTGATGGCACATAATTATAAAAACAAATTCCTAGGAGTGGAATAGCTGGGTCATGTGGAATTTCTATGTTCCACCCTTTGAGGAAATGCCAAACTGCCTTCCGGAGTGATTTAACCATTTCCTTTTCAAAAATAATTTTTTATTTAATATTGATGTTTTCCAGTGTCCTAAAAAATTATTAATTTCAATGAAAGTTTACAGAGACTGATGATTTCCATTCCTTCATTGTTGCACTTTTTCCCTGCCTACCCCTCCCACCCTCCAATTCGCTCTTCTCTTTGTTATACAATCCCTCTCCCCAAGTCTACTCCATTTTGCAGCCTTCATTCTGGACTCCTGTCATGACAATACCATTTTCTATCCTACCAACATTGTATGAAAATTCTCACCTCTCCACATCCTCTCTAGCATTTATTACTTGCCATCATGCTAATCTTTGCCATTACTAGTGGGATGAGATGGTATGTCATTGTGGTTCTGATTTACATCTCTCTTGTTACCAGTCAGTAATTTTGAGCAGTTCTTCATGTTTCTGTTGTCCGTCTGAATGTCTTCCTCTGTGAACATTCTTACCATTTCATTTGCCCATTTCATAATTGGATCATCAGTCTTTTTCTTCTTGAGGCCCAGGAGTACTCTGTAAACCTTTTCTATGAGACCCTTGTCCAAAATAGTATTGCCAAACGTTTGTTCCCAGTGAATATGTTTTCTTTTACCCTGTTATCAAAAGTTCTTGATGAGCACAGAGATTTAATCTTTAGAAAGTCTCATTCATCAATTTTATCTTTTCCAGATTATGCATTTCTGGCTGTATTTGTTAGCCTCTTTATAACATAGAACTTTTAAGGTTGCTCCCAGTTTGTCTTTTATGAAGTTTATGGTTTGGGGCTTTATTTTCAAATCTCTAATCCACCTGAGTTATTGTGTTTATGATGTGAGATGTGGATCCTGTTTCAGCTTCTGTAGGTGGCAGTTGAGTTTTGCAACCACTATGTGTTGAAGAGGTTATCATTTCCCCATTTGATAGATTTTATTTTATTGTGAATATTAGTTAACCATAGATAGATAGGCCCATTTTGGGGTTCTAAATTCTATTCCATTGGTCTTTGTGTCTTTCATTGTACCAATATCACACTTTTTGTACCACTGCATAGTAGGTTTTTTGTGTATTTTTTTTTTAAAAATTACTCTATTTTTTTTGGTAGTAGGTTTTGAGATCAGGGGATGTTATGTCTCTTACTTCGTTTTTATTTTCCATACTTACTTTACTTGATTGAGGTCTCTTTCCTCGCCAAATAAACTTGACAATTTCTGTTTTGGTCTTCTTGAAAAATGAATTTAATTCATGTATTGGGACTGTGTTGAACATGTATATAGCTTTGGGGTGAGACTGCTTTTATGTCCTGCTTAATTTCTTCTTTGTGATGGATCTGTTCGAGTGTTCTAAAACTGTCCATGCTAATCTGAGTAGAACATGAGTTTCAAGGAATTTGACCATTTCTTGTACCTTTTCAAATTTATCAAATATAAGTTTCCATAAAATCCTATGTCATAGATTTAACTTCCTCTAGTTTTATTGTGATGTCACCTTTATCATTTCAGAATCAAGTTATCATTGTCTTCTATTTTTTTCCCCCTTTGTTAAGTTTACCAATGGTTTGTTAATTTTATTGACCCTTTCAAAAATCAGCTCCTAGTTTAGTTCATGGTTTCAATTGTTTTTCTGTTTCCTATCTCATTTATTTCAAATTTTGTTGTTATAATTTTCTTTGTTCCACAGGGTTTAGGGACAAATAGTTCTTTATTTGATGAAGGTGTTGAGTTGGATTTTTAATTTTGCTTTTTTCTTCATATTTTTGTGTTTGTCTATGGCTATGAACTGCCCCGTGAGGACTGCCTTAGCTGCATCACAGAGGTTTTTAAGTTGTATTTTCATTATCGTTTGTGTCTCAGGACCTTTTTATTTTATTTTTTATTTCTTCTCTGCCTCAACTGTGTTCTAATGGGGTTTTATTTACCTTTCACTAGTGGTTTTTTAAGCTTTATCCTCTTGTGATTAATTTCTTGTTTTATGGCATTGTGGTCTGAAATTATATTTTGTATTGTTTCAATGTGTTGTTTTTTTAAAAAAAATTTGTGAAAACTTCCTTTGTACTCTAATGCATGATTAATTTTGGAGAAAATACCATGTGCACATGAAAAGAAAGTTAATTGAGTTTTAGTTAGGTGTAGTACTTGGAACACATCCACACTGCCTGAATATATAATTTAGTTCTCTGCGTCTTTCAAGTTGACCAATCCTTTGGCAAGAGTGGTATGCTAATTCTGCCACAAGGACTCATCCTATCGATAAGGTTCAGTTAGCCAAGGTGGAGGATGGGAAAAGAGTGGAACTGTCCCAGCTCCTCATTGAGATCAGGGCACACTATGAAAAGCTCCTCACCAGAAATCATACAGAGACGGTGCTCTTAACAAGGATCCAGCTGGAAGAAAATATATAGGCAGGAAAATGAACAAAGATGAAGAGGCTTTAAAGGTAGCTCAAGCGGAATCCAAGGAAGCCCAGCATCATTGGCACCACCTCCAAGTGGAAATTGAATCTCTCCATGCCGTGGAGAGGGGCCTCGAGAACTCCCTGCATGCCAGTGAGCAGTATTACCAGATGCAGCTGCAAGACGTCGAAGCTGTGATTGAAGACCTAAAGAAAGAACTACAGGAAGTCAGGCGAGGACTGGAGAAGGAACTTCAAGAGCATGAGACACTTCTCAACATGAAGTTGAGGCTAGAACAAGAAATAGCAACATACAGGCGTCTTCTAGAAAAGGAAGAAATCAGATATTATGGTTCTATACAAGGTGGGAAAAAAAGTTTAAAAACCTACCATTAGCAGAGTTGGGTTTGTTTTACCTTCAGCCATTATAAATGAAATCTCTTTTTCAATAAAAGTCGCACAAAAATGTGAGAATGAAAGAGTGGCAACAATAACCAAGCAAGCAATTTTAAATAGGAACCTCGTGAAGGAGAACACCAAAAGCAAGGCACGATGCAAAGTTGACGAAGTTATAAAAGAATGGGAAGGTTTCTTCTTTAAAGATAATCCTCCAATAAGGAAAAAAATCTGTTTCTCTGCTATTAGATCTCCACTTAGCAGCCACTGCTGAGGGGTGTTTACAGAGTAAGCAGGATAACTTACCAGATATAGAAGTATCCCCTCTATCAAAACTCCATCAGCAGCTAATTAACGTGAAGACAGTATTTGACAAGTTTTCAAAATGTCCATAGGATGGACCTAGGTGAGCCATCCTGGCCTCTTCCGTCCCTAAATATATTAGTAAGAACTTATGCAGACGGTTATGGAAGGTTAGGATCGATGTAGTATTCTCTATAGGAATAAAGATTTAAAAAGAAGAGTGGTATGTTAAAGTCTCCTACCACTATTTTGTTAATAGTTATTTTTTTAAAAAATACTTAGCTTGTCTGTGATTTGGTGCATATATTTTCACCAAGGTTATTTCTTCTTGATCTACTATGCCTTTAATCGATATATAGTGGCCATGTTAGTCATTTAGAGTGGTTAATATTATGAAGTCTTTTATCAGAGATTGGTATTGCCACTCATGCTTTTTTGTGGATGCCATTTGCTTGGTATATTTTTATTTTTTTTCCCCCAGCCTTTGATTTTGAGTTTATCTTTCTCTTCATTTCTCGGATATGTCTCTTGTAGACAAGATAATATTGGCCTTTGTTGTTTTTGTGTTTCTTTTTTTTATTTCATCTCATCTGCTACTCTTTTTCTCTATGTTGGTACACTTAGTTAATTCACATTAAGTGTGATTATTGACAGGCCACGTTTTATCATTGAAATTTTGCTGTATTTCTTTTTTGTTGTTTCTGGTTACTATGGTCTATCTATTTTCTTTTGGTGTCTCTGTGTGAAGGGTTTCCCTTAAAAGTTCTTGTAGATTTGGTCTTGTTCTTACAAATTCTTTATATTTTTCTTTTATAAAAAGGATGTAATTTCTCTTTCATATTTGATTGAGAGTTTTGAAGTACACAAAATTCTCAATTGATAATTGGTTACTTTCAATTTCTGTATAAGCCAATCCATTGTCTTATTGCTCCCATGGTTTCCACTAAAATTAAAAACTTATTCCAATTTTTCTTTTGTAGGTGATGCTTTGTTTTACTCATGTTGCTTTTAGTATTCTATTCTTATCTTTTTGAGAATTTGACTATGATATTTATTTTTTGGGTTTAATCTATTTGATGTCTGTTGAGATTCTTGAACGTGTTTTTCCTTGTTCTTCAAATCAGGGAAGTTTCTGTCTAGTGACCCTTCCACAATTTTCTCAGTCATTTTTCTGTCCCTCTCATGTTCTGCAATTCCAGTCATACCTAAGTTTTCCTTTTGATGTCATCTGACATGGTTATAATATTTTCTTAATTTTCTTTATGTTATATTATTAGTTTCTTCTTTTAGCATGTTTCTTTGAGGTTCTTGTTTTCTAGCTCACTTTCTTTCTGCTCCATCTCTTCTGTTCTACGTATTGTCCCTACAGCTTGTTGGGCACTCCTGCCATCTCTGTCTTAATATTCTAGATTGAATTTTCATGTATTGCTGATATTTCTAGTACTTTGATAGCTATATACTTTGTATTTTGTGATGATTTTTTTAAGTTCTTGTACCTCTTTACTTATAGTTTTGGGTTTTTTTGGTTGTTTTATTTTGTGCATTTTCTTCTGTAGTTGTTGAAGCTTCTCTTCATCAATGTATTTTTCTGGCTCCATGTCTCCAGGGTGTTTTATTTCTTAATGGTTTACATCTTTTTTCCATCATTTATCATTTGCTTGCTTTTGTAGCTGTTCAAATAACTTCTCATCAATATATTTCTTCTAGAGGTAGGTTCTCTACATCTAGAGTATTCCCTTTATTTGTAGATTCCGTTGTTTCTTCCATGATTTGAACTTTCTTTCTTAGCTTTTCAAATGTCTCTACATCAACATATTTGGCTCTTGTTACTATGTTAAAGAATCTGCTAATTCTTTGCTAAATCTGCTGTTTATAATGGCTACATAAATGTCACAGAATACACTCATTGTTATAACGTTTATTAGGGAAGTAACATTACAATTGTGGTTAGTAACAGAATGCAGGACAGCTTCTCTCACAGGACTTTTGACCTTCTCACACAAAAGTCTGTTCTATCCTTAAACACTTTCTTAGTTCTGCCAATTATTGGTGTCTACATGCATCATTCTCCCAGGAAACTTGAGTATAGAACTTGGTCTCTGTGAAGCGGAGGTCCACGTTAGACTATATTTTGTAACAATTTCTGAATCTTCATTGTTGTTGCTGCTGCTGTTTTTGCTCTCATATTGGTCTCAGGTGGCTTACTGGCAAAAAGCTGCTCTGTTATCCCAAAGACAGACCGGTAAAGGCCTTAACTGCTCAACATGAGAAGGATGGACAATCTCCTCCATTCAATTAATAAGCCTCTGAAAACCCGCCAGAGGAAAAACTATAGCTTGGTTTCGACTCTATGGTACACACAACACAAAAGGTCCCAGTTTACCTGCTGCAGGAATTTGTGGGCTAGTGCTGGATTCTCGGTTTCTTTCTTCTTGTTAACAGCACTTCCCATTTTCTGTCTCGAAACTGGCTCAATTTAAGCCTGATGGAAAGGAAAGACTGATGAACTTTTTCATTAGCGGTCTGCAAACTTTGTTAGTGTGTTCCTATCCAAAAGTTACTATTCCCATTATTAACATTATTAGCATGTGGGTATGTCAAAGTCAATATTAAGAAAGTAATTTTGATAATCTGTACCTTATTTCACCCATCAGTCAATAAACAGCAATTATTTCTCATAAAAAATTTTATTTTCTTATAGTCTAAATATTAACGAAAAAGAATTTTTACTCTGCATGCAATGGTGCTGTTTAATTCTAGCCCTTTTGACCTCATCTTCAACCATTTAAGTAGATTTTGACACTTAAATAAGTATACTTAAAATAATTTTGACATTTTAAAGTCTACGCATAGGTGAAGCAGCAGTAGGGAACAGCCACGCAGATACTTCCTTAGTTTTCAGAAATTTGAGGTCCCCAAAGTGCTGAAAAGTGTGTCTTAAACACAATGTAATTCAGCAAAAATTTAAAGGAACAAATAATTTAATTGTATTGTCTTTTTTTAAAAAAACCATAATTTATTTATTTATAAGCATTTTTGTAGCCAATAGATGATCAGATCTGCCATGTCTGCATTTTAATAATTAATCCTGTATGACAAATTGTGGCTAGCTTTGAGGAGAACAGGAATTCTAAACACTTGATTGTGATTATGCAAAACCTTTACTTAGAAGCAAGAATGGCATCCTCTTCCTAAACAAAATGTACCAGTAAAGTCTATGAACTTTGAGAAATGACAATAATTACAGAAAGGCTTCAGGTCTTTGGTTCGTAGGATGGCTATGAATCTTGAAAGATTTGATGGCAATCAACAACAATAACATACTTGGACCATGAAGCAGTTCTCAGAACAGAGCAAGGAAACATTGCATGGCTCAAAACTAGGAAAGGTGTGTGCATCAGGGCTGCCTCCAGTCTACAAACCTTTCAAATCTATATGCAGAACAGATTTTTCAAGAGTCTGGGCTTTATGAGAAGGAATGTGGCATTATGATTGGAGGAAGAGTCATCAACAACCTGCAATATACAGATCACACACACACGCTTGCTGAAACTGATGAAAATCTGAAGTGCTTGCTGTAGAAGGTCAAAGACTATAGTCTTCAATATGAATTGAAGCTCAACATCAAGAAGATAAAGATTCTCTCCACTGAGCCAATTGACAGCACTATGACAGAGAAGAGATTGAGGTTGTTAACAATTACAGATTGCTTGGCTCCACAATTGACACTCTTGGCACCAGCAATTGGGAAATCAAAAGACAAATTGCATTGGAAAAAAATCTGCTGTCAGGTGTCACTCCAGTGAACTAAAAAGCAAAGATGTCAGTGTAGAGATTAAGGAGCACCTGGTCCAGGCTATGGTCTTTGGAATTACTTGCTATGTGTCAGAGAACTAGAAAATGAGTAGGGATAACAAATTAAGAATTGCTGCCTTCAAGTTGTGGTGCTGGAGAAGAATCTAACATACCATGTACTGCCAAGAAAACAAATATATCTGTCTTGGAGAAAGTGAAAGCAAATTTCTCCTTAGAGGCTAGGATTTTGAAGCCCCATCTCACATACTTTGTGCACCTGGCAAGGAGCGACCATTCCTTAGAGAAGGACATCATGTTCAGCAGGGTGGAGTGACAGCACAGGAGAGGAAGACCCGAGATGAGATGTTGATACAGTAACTGGGGCTGTGGGGCGAGGAGTGGGTAGGCGTATCAGAATCAGTGAGTCTGGCTCAGGATGGCGCAGGTTTCAGAGCTTCTGTACATCGGGTCGCTCTGAGTTGCCAGAGACTCAACAGCGTATAACAACAACAATTACTAACTGCCTCTATGAGAAGCCTCATATCAATGTAGTCCCAAATGCTTAACCAACTGTATACATCCATAATTTCTAACATGGATGTTTCCATCCTTAGCTTAGTTCACCAGTTCTTCTATGGCCCTTGGGTTCAGATTTGATAGGTCTCCCAGAGACTTGAATCTAACAAGAAAATGATTCATGTGAACATAAGGATGCAGGTTGGTTTTAGGAGAAACTGATGAGCGATGGGCCAGAATCCTGTAGACTGTCACTTGTGGCACAGCTAGATGGTGATTGTGGGTAGTGTATGCTGGTGGTGTAGAGACTGGTGAGAACCTGGAAGGTTAAAGCACCTGGCACTGAAGTCTTATGAGTTTATATAAGAATCTTTTGGTGTGGGGCTTATATCGCATCCTAATCCTGTTTGCTGAAACTGAAGATGACCTGAATCACTTGCAGCATAAGGTCAAGGACTGCAGCCTCCTATATGGATTGAAGCTCAACATCAAGTAAACAAGATTCTCACCAGCCAATTGGCAACATCAGTGTGGATGGTGAAGAGACTGAGATAGTTAACAGATTTAGTTTAATTGGCTCCACAGTCTACACTCTTGGTAACAGCAGCCAGGAAATCAAGAGACAAGCATTGGGAAAGTCAGCTGTGAGGGTTCTCTCAAGTGTACTAAAGAGCAACAATGTCAGGCTGGAGACTAAGGTGTGCCTGATCCAGGCTATAGTCCTCGCAATTATATGCTATGCATTGGAGAGTTGGACAGTGAATAGGGATGATAGAAAGAGAATTGATGCCTTTGAGCTGTGGTGCTGGAGAAGAGCATTGAATATACATATCATGGACTGCCAGGAAAACAAACAGGTTTGCATTGGAGAAGGTGAAGCCAGAATGCTCTTTGGAGTCTAGGATTCTGAAGCTTCATTTGACATACTTTGAGTATGTTGCAAGGAGGGACTGGTCCTTGGAGAACTACATCATGTTTGCCAGAGTGGAGGGGCGGCACAGGAGAGGAAGACATTCAATGAAATGGATTGATTCTGTGACTGGAGTGGTGAGAGTGAGTGTGTTTGAAATGGTGTGGTTGGCATAAGATAGAACGGCCTGTAGAGCTCTTGCACATAGGGTCGCTATGAGTCTCAAGTGACTCAATGGCACATAACAACAATAACAACAACAATCTTCTCTCTGTGATACAATAATTACTTCAGCACACAAAAAAATAATCATTGGTTAGAGAAGACATCTGAATGATAAACTTTAGCCACCCAGAGCCTGGCAGTATCCAATATGTTGTTAATGACACTATCATCTTTATTTTAGAATAATAGAAACTGTGCCTGTGTTTTGCATTAGGATTTCCAGGAATTCATTTTTTAAAATAGTTTTTAAACCTTTTTTAATGTATATATAGTGTACTCTATAATTATTTTTGAAAAATGCAATCATCATAATGTTGTTGTTGTTATTTACCATTAAGTTAGAACCCACCCATCCTAAAGTTAGCTGACCCTCCAGTGGGTTTTCGGAGGCAGTTAATCTCACAGGAGGATACTGCCCATCATTCTACCGTGGAGTAGCTGTTGACCTCAAACTGCATTCCTTTGGGATTGCAGCACAACTTCTTGTCACTAGACCACCAGAGCTCTCTAATTATCATATTCACAAAGTACACTCCAGGTCACAAATTTGACTATAATTTTGAGAAAGATTGCCTTTCCACAAAAAACTAACATATTTCAGGCATTTTAAAATCCATGCTAGTGATTTTACTAAAAACATATAAATGCATACAACTTCATATATAAAATGTAGAAATTGATTCCTTATGTATTTATATAGTTTATAATTTAATAAATTTCAATGCTTATGAAAAGTAGATGATGAGGTAGGGTGCTTTCTCCCCCCCCCCTTTTTATGTGACAGTTAGTGCAAGAACAAAATGTGTTGTGTTCGTTTAGCACCTGCTGTGCTGCCAAATGCCAATCCTTTCTCTCTTCATCACCCATCAGTTGTAGAAACATCAAACAGAAGGGACATTAAGTGAGATTAATATAATTGGGAATAAAGAAATTTTCTTTTTGCTTAACAGCACTTTAGATCATTTACAAGCCCTGTCTAGATTTCAAGATTGGCCTCATCTCCCACATTATAGATGGAAAACTAACATTTGTAACTCACAATGATATTTGCTTTTTCAGAATTGTAGCATACCTAAAAATCGGGAAGATCTTTAAGTGTGTGTCCTTTCATAATTTTCTTTAGGTAGTGTGTGTGTGTGTGTGTGTGTGTGTGTGTGTGTATTCTTGGCTCTACAATCAACAATCAACATTCTTGGTATCAGCAGCCAGGAAATTAATTAAAAATCAAACTACATTGGAAAAGTCTACTGTCAGAGACCTTTCCAAAGTACTGAAGAGCAATGATATCAATCTGGAGATTAAGGTGCACCTGATCCAGCTACCTGATCATAGTCTTTGCAATTACTTGTTATGCATCAGAAGGTTAGACAATGACTAGGGATGATAGAATAATTGATGCCTTTGAGCTGTGGTGCTGGAGAAGAGTATTGAATATACCATGGAGTGCTAGGAGAACAAACAATTTAATTCTAGAGAGAGTGAAGCCAGGCTGATCCTTGGAGGCAAGGGTTCTGAAGCTTCATCTGACATACTTTGGACATGTTGCAAAGAGGGTCCAGTTTTTGTAGCGAGATGTCACACTGGGAAGGTGCGCAAGAGAGGAAGACCCTTGATGAGATGGATTGTCTGGGGCAATGGTGGGTATAGGTGTGTTGGAGTTAATGAGTTTGGCACAGGATAGAACAGGGTTTAGGGTTGTTGTGCATAAAGTTGCTATGAGTCACAGGTGACTCGATGAACATAACAACAACAACAACAGCAACAACAAAAACATATATTTATATATTGGGGGGGTTGTTTATTTGTTATGCTGTATGTGTGTATATGGTGTCATAGCCATATCTATTTTCTAAGCCAACTTGCTTTAATATAAATCCATAAGAGAAATTATTACGCTTTTAAATTTTTTTATCATTTGAAGAACCTTATGTGGAATATTTCTTATCTGGAGTATTTCATGCTATGTTTGAAAAATGATCAAGGCCAATCCAGAGACAGAGGAAGACATTACACTTCATGTGAGAAAGTGTACAGATAAAACACTGCTCCCCACTATAAGCACTTTTGTGTTCTTACAGAGAGACGGGGGACTGGAACTTTCCTGGGACAAAGTAAAACCATTTGAGTATCTTTGCTTCCATTGTTGTGAGGCCATCCCATAGGCCAAATAGAAGAAAACAGTTTGGGACAGAGAGTTACAAGCTGGGGAAATACTTTGTCAGCTTTCTGAGTTGGCATATTGTTTAACAACAAAAAGAGTTGCCTTGAAATGTCCACGAACAGAAATAGGTCAAGTAGAGCCCTTGGTCTCTCACCACTCAGTCACTTCATAGATGAAGGAGGAAGATAGAGTTTGCGAGAGGGAACTATGTAAAGATAAGATTCCTGAATATCTACAGTGAAAAACAGAATCTGAAGGACTTTAGGAAAAACAAATTTTCCCATATAAAACTTTCAGTAGAGTGGCCGACCCCATAGCTTGAACATTTTAAGCTGTAAATTAATCACTAATATCATAAAGATATGGACAAATTATGCATACACAACAGAAATGGTTTAACAACTTAATAGCAAGAAAAGCTTCACATAATGTTGAAAAAGCATTAGGCAGTTTCAAACACTGTTACAAAACAAATTAGACCGTCTTGAGGGTAGAAAAACCCAACAACAAAAAACCAAAAATTTAAAACGAAAACCAGAATATATTGTAGACCTAATGAATATCCAACAAGAGCCATAGAAGGATTGCATGCTTTTAAAATCCATAGAGAAAGGTATGTGTGTGACCTCCTAGAAACTAGTTTTATGTTATATAGGTTGTGGATAGAATTCTTCCTCCTTGTGGAGTTAGTGGACACCGTTCCATATTGGTAGCACTATTTTAAATGAAAGGTTGATGTATGGAAATAACTGATGAACCCTCGCCAGTAAACTCACATAATTCTTTCACAGTTTATACAACCTCAAATCTTAAAATGTAATATTTAAATAACTGTCTTCGTAGTCCTGATGATAAAGAAAACTTTTATGAAAGTTTTTCAATGAGTATTTTTTTTCTTTTCCTTTTCCAAAAAAAATTTAACATTATTTTTAATGTATGCTATGACATGTATACTAAAAATGAAAATGTTTTCGCTTTATGGTCTATTTCTTGTCTTTTATGTTTTCCCACAGTAGTTAGATTTTAATGGTCTATATGTTTATTGTTAGTGACATTTTGGGTAAATTAAATGTATTCATAATACAAATTCTACTTAAATTGTCCCTATATTAAAACGTATTCGATTACATTTTTAACGATGTCTACATAAGTATATTTTATTTTAGTACATTCTATTCTCTGTATTTCAATATTTTCTGTATTTTTAAGGCAACAAGAATTAATTAATCAAGAATTAAAAACAGCTGTAAACACTCAGGGTCCATAAGTTTCTCTGTAATTTTAATTCAATGTTAAAGATAATGAATAATTTATTACCTTATAGTTATGTTTATATAAATTATATATATTTATATAACGTTTGCAACAATATGTCAACAGAGAACTGCCAGATGTTCAGGCTGGATTTAGAAGAGGTCGTGGTACTAGGAATATTAAAGCTAATGTTAGATGGATCTTGGCAGAAAGCAAAGAATACCGGAAGAATGTCTATCTGTGCCTCATTGACTATGCAAAGTCTTTTGACTGTGTGGATCACAACAAGCTATGGCTGACTCTAAGAAGAATGGGAATCACAGAACATTTGATTGTGCTAAGGCGAAACCTATACTTGAACCAAGAGGCGGTTGTCAGAACAGAGCAAGGGAACACTGCATGGTTCAAAATCAAGAAGGGTGTCTGTCAGGGATGTATTTTGTCTCCAAACCTGTTCAATCTGTATACAGAACAGATCTTCCGAGATGTTGGGTTGTACGAGGAGGAATGTGGCATCAGGATTGGTGGAAGATTCATCAACAATCTGTGTTATGCAGATGACACAACCCTGCTTGCTGAAACTGAGGAGGACCTGAAGCACTTGCTGCAGAATATCAAGGACTGCAGCCTCCTATATGGCCTGAAGCTCAACATCAAGAAAACAAAGATTCTCACCACTGGGCCAATTGGCAGCATCAGTATGGATGGTGAAGAAATTGAGATAGTTAACAGTTTTAGTTTACTTGCTCCACAATCAACACTCTTGATAACAGCAGCCAGAAAATCAAGAGATGAATTGCACTGGGAAAGTCAGCTGTGAGGGACCTCTCAAAAGTTCCAGTTCTCAACGACTGGAGACTAAGATGCACCTGATCTGGCCTATAGTCTTTGCAATTATGTGCTATGCATCAGAGAGTTGGACAGTGAATAGTGTTGATATAAAGAGAATTGATGCCTTTGAGCTGTGGTGCTGGAGAAGAATGTTGAATATATCATGGACTGCTAGGAGAACAAACAGGTTTGTGCTGGATAAGGTGAAGATGGAATGCTCCTTGGAGTCAAGAATTCTGAAGCTTCGTCTGACATACTTCGGGCATGTTACAAGGAGGGACATCATGTTTGGCAGAGTGGAGGGGAAGCGAAGGAGAGGAGGGCTTTCAATGAGATGGATTGATTCTGTGACTGAAGCGGTGAGAATAAGTGTGTTTGAGATGTCTAGGTTGGCACAGGATAGAACAGCTTTTAGAGTTCTTGTATATAGGGTCGCTATGAGTCGCAAGCAACTTGATGGCACATAACAACAAAAACAACATAGTTATATTATTGTAGAAACTGGTAATTAATGGGACACTGTCTAATTTACAATTGTGTATGCTTTAAAAGCAACTTGCCACAAGGTCCTTTGAGATGCAGAAATATATTTACCTTCCTCTTTGAAGTCATAGCACAAATTGTGAATATTTGACAAAGCTATCTCAAAAATATAATTATGTTATAGAATAATATTATTGATTGCAACATTTAGATCATTGCTATCAAAAGCTTGATTACTGTGGAAATGAATCGTCAGATTTTTAACAGAGACAGTAGACCTGTTAATGCACTCTAAACAAGGGGTTGGGTACTTCCTAGATTAGAAGTAACAACCATACACAAAGACACATTTTTAGATTGTAAACTAACGCATTCAAAGAGAAATCTTTCAATAATATAATGTAAATATGTGCTAATTTTTCTCGTTATGTGCCATTGAGTTACCTACAACCCATAGCTATCCTGTGTACAACATCTTTGAAGCCTGCCCTGTCCTGAGACAGTCACTAATTCTGACATACCAATCCCCATTGCCTGACTTACTGTATCAACCCATCTCATGTGGGTCTTCCTCTCATGCACTTCCCTCCACTCTTTCAACTATGATGTCTTTCTCCAAGGACCTGTCTCTCCTGGCTTTGTTCCAAAGTATGAGAGACAGAGTTTAAAAATCCTAGCCTTCAAGGAGAAACTTGGTTTCACCCTCTCCAAGACATACTTATTTGTTTCCTTGGCTGTTCATGGTATGTTCAAGACTCTTCTCCAGTAGTAAAATTTGAAGGCATCTATTCTTCTTACATCATTCTTAGTCATTGTCTATCTCTTTGACCGACAGCAAGTAATTGCAAAGACCATGGCTTTGATTAGGGGTACTTTAGTCTCTATACTGGCATTGTTGCTTTTCAGTACTCTTGAGAGGTCTCTGACAGCAGGTTTTCCCAATGCAATTTGTCTTTTTATTTCTTTTGACTGCTGGTATTAAGAGTCCTGATTGTAGAGCTGAGCAAGCTGTAATTGTTAATAACCACAATCTCTTTTCATCTATCATGGTACTTTCAATTGGCCCAGTGATAAAAATCATTGTTTTCTTGATGTTGAGCTTCAATCCATATTGAAGACTACAGTTCTTAACCTTCTGCAGCAATAATTTCAGGTCTTCTTCAGTTTTAGCACGTAAGGTTGTGTCATCTGCATAACAAAGGTTTTTAATGAGTCTTCCTCCAAAAATGATGCCACATTCCTCCTCATAAAGCCCTGCTTCCTGATTACCTATAGATTGAAAAGGTATGGAGACAAGACAAATGTAATGTGAATCTAAACTAGAAATTTTTAAATACTTTTGTATAAGTATCTCTTGTTGCTAACTACCATGAAATTCTGTGCTGAGATTCATCTCCTTCCTGCTAGTGACAAGTTTTATTCCAATCCCAGAGTAATATAAGGTAAAATATAATAGGTAATTCACAGTAATTTATTTTTAAGAGGACTAATACAAATCTAGGTAGCCTGGCAAGAAGCTGAGCTGCAATCCCAAAGGTATGGAGTTTGAGGCCACCAGATGCTCCATGGGAGAAGGGTGGGAAATTTCCTTCCATACAAATAACTGCTTCTGAAAACCTGCCGGAGGGTCAGCAATAGGTAGTTCAGGCTTTATGGTACATAACAACAGTAAAAATATAATTATTTGCATGTTACTGTGTACTGTAGAGTTGCAACTGACCCATAGCTAACTCTTTTGCAATTCTCAGAGGCATTTAATAGCATGGGAGAAGATTGCCTATCCTTCTCCCATGGTGCAGCTGGTGATCTCAAACTACTTGCCTTTGAAATTACAGTGTAGTGCCTTACCACTGGCCTACCAGACCTCCCTTATTTATATGTGCAGTAATATATTTGGTTTTATCAGAGATTAGCTTATCTTGAGTCATATTGTAACAATTTATAAATGTATAGAAAGGATAATCTGTTATGCATAAAGTTAGTTGTTGTTGCTGATAGATGCCATCAAGTTGAGTACAACTCATAGCAACTGTATGCACAGTAGATTGGAACCTTGTTATATCTTGTGTCATCTTTTTCATATTTGATTCCATTGCTATCATCACTGTGTCCACTTATCCCATTTAATGTAATTCTCTCTTTCACATATTATCCACTTTTCCAAGCGTAAGGTCGCTTTCCATAGAATAGTCCCTTTTAACAACATGCCCAAATTATGTGAGAGAAAACTTCAACAAATTTGCCTCTAAAAAGTGCTCTGACTATACTTTCTCCAAGGCGTATCATTTGTTCTGCAGTCCATGTATTCTTCTTCAACATTACAACTGAAAAAGGAATCATATCTTCTATAATTTTCTTCAATGTCCATCTCTCTTGCATAGCAAGAGACAATGGCTTGAATAAGGCACTTTTTAGTCTTTAAATTGACTTAAATGCTCTTTAGAACTTCAGAGAAGTGGTTGGCAACAGAATTCATAATGCAATGTGCAAAAATTGTTTTAATATAAAAGCAAATGGGTCATTTATCTATTCTGAACTTCAAAAACTGATTTAAAACTAGTACTTTTATTTTTCTTAGACAAATGGTTAGTAGTATTTCCAAGATTGGGGGTTTTTTTAGTTTATTTTAATAAATGCTACAAAACAATAATTTTACAGATCGTTACATGAAAAAAAGTACTTTAATTTTAAATGTACTTTAATTCCCCTAAGCAGTAGTAGAAGTAGTTTGTAGAAAATAAATTTTATTTTACTAAGTAGTGATATTGTAGAATTAATACTTTAAGTTATTTAAGATATTATAAAGCTAGAAAAATCATAATTAGAAGTAAGAAAATGAGACTTTTCCAAATACTTCTTTCTAAGATATGCTTGAAGGTCATTTTTAAACACAATATTTAGAACAAAGAAAAACCAGAAATTGCATGTTCATAGTTTAGTAACATAAAGAAATCACATATTCAATGTATTACTAAAATGTATTAAATAAAATAGAATATAAAGAATTTCTAGAAATAAAATGACATTACTGAACGTAGACACTAAACAGTACAAATTAAAGTGTGTTATTCTGAGTATAGCTGTTGTAGCATCAACTTCTAACCTATGATAATCTCATGTGTTTTAAAGAAGAATTGGTCCACGGGATTTTCTTAGCTGTAATTTTTACTTTATATGATAAAGTATACATAATCACAAGAAAAACAGAAAATCAAGAGACCTTTCTTCTTAAAAATTAACAAGTGTGATTGAACCTCACCCTTTTAATTATCAGCCAATTGCACACCAAATTTTATAATCTTAAAACATATTCTATATTTACATCTTTATTTTTGTTATTAAATAAATCATGATTATTACACTTGAATACTTTGAAAGGAGCTGATGCAATGTGAAGTTGGCTGAGTCTGACTTCCACCTGCTTCATAAAGAGGAACTGTTCCCATAAATAATGTCTATAGGACAATACAAATAGCTGCCTAGTATACTCAGACATGCGACCCCATAATGCTCCTGTACCTATTTTTATCAATCAATGATTCTAAGTGTGTTGTTGACTCACAGACTTTATGCACATTTATGAGGTATTTTAGGGAAATAGCTTGAAGAGTGTGGGTGGCAAGGGATATCACAAAAGTACAAGTCCAGGTTTAGTCCAGCAATCAGAAACTAGATTAAGAAAGTACAATTCCCCAACTAGTGACAGTCCAGAAGCACAAATGCAAGAAGTCTCTGGTTTTCTCAATCATGTAGCAAACTTTATCTCAGAGCAATTACATGTAAGCTTCTCCTTCAGTCATCCAGGAAGTAAAACCTTTACTGTAGCATAAATACAGGATTTCTCTGGTTACACCTTGCCAGAGTTTTTTAATAACAGTGTCATAGACTCTTCATAGCAATGCTGCAGTCTCCACTCTCTCTTCACCAGTGTCACCAGGGTGTATCACAGTGTAAAATGCTTTCTCTCTTATATTGGTCTCACAGCTTAATGGTTTGGAAGACCATGTGTCTGCATTTAAGGTAGCTGGAAAACATGCCCTCACACAAATGTTGACTGCAATATTAATGATTGTTGTGTTGCTGTTGTTTTGTGTACTAAGAAGTTGGAACATACCCATAGCTGACCTTCCAAAGGGTTTTCAGAAGCAGTTAATCTCATGGGAAGTTATTAATCATTCTTCTCTTTCTGAGCAGCTCAAACTAGATGACTTTGGGATTGCCGCCAGTATAGCTTCTTCCCACTAGGTCAAAATTCACTGCTATTGAGTCTGAGTCTCAGAATGGTCCTCTGTTGTCTTCTATAAAAAGACAAAGGGAGGACACTTCCCAGCTTTCTACCATGAAACCTTTGGTGGTTTGGAAATACCAAGGCTGAATCGTTTTTGAGTTAGCAGCACATCTCACTATAGACTAGCCACCAGAGTTCAGTAGTGGCATATGAGTAAACAAAGACATTATTGAAGTTTGTATTTTATTATCTAATTGTATTTCTTTGAGACAACTCTATAAAATCTATATCTTTAACAGACATTTCATGAAAAATAGACATAGATTTTATAGAGTTATCTCAAAGAAATACACTATTATCTTTAACAGACATTTCATGAAAAATAGACAATAGTAAAACATTGGTCGTTTACTATCGATCTCTTAATATAAAATGAAAAATAAAATTATAAATAACATTGTAAACATGACTTTAGTGAAGTTTTTAGGTGCTGTCAAGTCCAACAACTAGGGGACCCTCAGAACAACAAATTTGGATGCTGTCCTTTGCTATGCCATCCTCACATTTCTTCACACATTAGAGCTCATTGAGGCAGTCATCTTGTCAATCCATCTGGTTGATGGTCTTAATCTCCTTTGCCAATCATCTACCTTTCTAGGCATCATGCCCCTCTACAAGGAAAAGACCCTCTTAGCAACATACCTGAAGTATGTGAAGCGAAGCTTCGTCATCGTTGCCTCGAACGAGCACTATGGCTTCACCCTCCCCAAGACACACTGGTTTGTTATTGTGGCAGTCTTTGAGATGCTCAGCACTCTTCTCCAACACTGTCATCCTTGTTCTTTGTCCAGCTCTCAGATGCATCCAAGTAATCAGAAAGATCTTGGCCTGAATCAGACATTCTATAGTCCTCAAACAGACATAAGTCTTCATAAATAACTGGAGAGGTCTCTAACTGCAGACTTTTCCAGTTCACAATCTCCCGATTTTCTGACTGCTGATATCAAGTATGTTATTTGGGAATTAAAGTAAGACTAATTTGTTGACAGTTTCAATCTTTTCTCCATCCATCATGTTGTTACCTATTATTCTAGTGGTAAGAATCTTTGCTTTCTTGACATTAGGATTCAATCCATAGTAAAGGCTGTGTTCTTTGATCTTCTGCAACATGTGCTTCAAGTCCTCCTCACTTTTAGCAAGCAAGATTAGGTCATCTGCATAATGTAGGTTACTGATGGGTCTCCCTCAGATCCTGATGCCATATTCTTATTCAAAGAGTGCAACTTCTTAAATAATTTTCTCAGGATAGAGATTAAATAGGTATATAGAAAGAATATAACCCTGAATCACTCCCTTCTTAATTTTAAACCATACTGTGTTGTTTCTTTGTTCTGTTCACACAACAGCTATTTGGTCTAAGTTTTACATGAGCACATTTAAATTCTCTGGGATTCCCATTCTTCTCAACTTTAGCCATAACTTGTTATGATCCACACACTCAGCTACCTTTGCATAGTCAATAAAGCACGAATAGACATTCTTATATTATTCTTTTAGCCAGTATCCATCTAACATCAGCAACGTTCCTGGTGCCACAGTCTTGCCTAAATCCCACTTAATCTTCTAGCTATTTTCTGTCTATGTTCTACTATTCTAGCTGTTTGTGAATTATTTTTGGCAGAATTTTGCTTGCATGTGAGGGTAATCATATTTTCTATAGTTTCCATAGTATGTTTGATCATTTTTCTTGGGAATGAGAACAAATATGGAGCGGAGGGGCTACCTCCAAATTTACTGGTATAGATAGACTGGTGAGCACATTCAGGGCTTCGTCTGTTAATTGAAATAAGTCAATTGGGATCTCATAGATTCCAGGGTCCTTATTTTTTGCCAAAAGCTTCAAGGCAGCTTTCATTTCCTCCTTCATTATCAATAGTTCCTGCTCATACTGTTCTTCTTGAAATTTAAGTGTCAGTTAGTACTTGTTGGTACAGTGATTCTCTATATTCTCTCCACCTTCTTTTGATGGTCTCTGGGTTGTTTGATATATTGCTCATGCTGTTGTTGTGTACTGTGGAGTTGGAAGCCATCCATAGCTGACCCTTTAGCAGGTTTCAGAGGCGATCAAATGCGTAAGAATATTGCCCATCTTTCTCCCATGGAGCAGCTGATGGCCTCAAATAGCATGCCTTTGGGACTGCAGTGCAGCTTCTTGCTGATAGGTCAACAGAAGTTCCTCCCTAGTGACTTAAGGCTTAAATTTGTTTTCAGTTCTCTCAGCTTGAGAAATACCTAGTGAATTCTTCTTTTTATTCTCTAATTACAGCTCTCTGCACATTCTGTAATAATAATAATACTTTGCTTTGTCTTGTTCAACTGCCCTTTGAAATTTTTGTTTTGGCTTTTCAAGGTTCTTGTGTAAGTTTTAGGGTATCTTCTGACATCCTTTTCAGGTTTTTCTTTCTCCTCCATTTTTATAATGCCCTTTTGCTTCTTCATTACTTTTTATATTCATCAAAGACTCAATTTTTGATCACTGGTGTTCAATGTCTCAAACCTACTCTTAAGATGATCTTGAAATTCAAATGAAATAGATTAAAGATAATATCTTGGTTCTCATGAACTTATTTTTCTTTACTTCGACCTCAATTTGAACTTGTATGTAACCCACACTCCATATCTGGCCTAGTTTTGACTGCCAATATTGAGCTTTTCCAATGATTTTTTCCACAGAGGGTGTCAATCTGATTTCTATGCAGCCCGTCAGGCAAGGTCCATGATGTTAATTTTAGTTATTGAAGTTAGTATTAGAAAAACTAAGTCTTGTTGGGTTGAATTTTATTAGCTCATCAAGAGAAAATCCCTTGTGTCCTATAGAAAACAGAATCCAAAAAAAGTGCATATTGTTGGATTTTATGTTATGCGCTGCTGTAGGTTTAAAATTTCAGTGGAAGAAGAAAGAAACTATAACCTGATAGTTGTTTGGTGAGATCAGTCTATTGATCTGTGTGATAACATTCCATTTGGCAGATAAAATTGAAAATGAATGTCCAAAATGAAGCATTTGATTTTCATTGCAAGAGGTCATTAAGACTAGAAGTCAGAGTACTAGAAGCTAATTTATTCTACTACATCTATTGCAAATATAGAAGGGAAATTCTGTATCAGCACATTCTGGATGATGTCCAAAAGAAGCAACATATTTAAGCTTACTCACTGCATTATACAAATAGGCATATTTCTCCACCACGCATCAAATTTACCCCTTTAGAGTGGAATTATAAGCTTATTTAAAGGTATACTCACTTATTAATTTAAATCATAAAATACAAAGGCAAATAATGATAAAAGAATTAAAAAATATTTTGAAAAAGATTAGATATGCTGCACTACACTTTCTTTGGTATTCAATACTCTTACCTAATATTGACTGTTCATTAAAGTTTGGTCTTTTTCCTTTTTTTGTTAATAAAAAAAGTCTTACTAATAAGAATTATGTTTAAAATTAAGGGAGGAAACCCCCAATTTCCCTAACATGAAACTATAGCAAATTTTCCATTTATTGAAGTTTAGAACTTTTTTCTTAGAGTCCCTTTTTTCCAACACAGCCCCTAGAAAATAAGCAAAAAAATATCTACCATTGATTAGGTTCAAACACATATATTAAAATAGAAACTGATAATTTTCTTGGATGATAATTGTGAAATCTGTATTCCAAGGTCTCAATAGATCAATTCAAGCTTTCAATCTTTTTTGTTAGTAACTGAATTAGTTAATAATTTTTTCTATGCAAAATCACTTAATTAGAGGTCATGGAGTGGTAAGCTATAATAATAAATTTTAGTGTATTTTTTCCTTATAAGTACTATTACTGAATTTTCAGGTAAAGGAGAATATACTGAAGACTTCTGAAGCCTTCTAACAATGATTTACAAGGTATTTTAAATTTCTTATCACAAGAAAATAATGTAATGTATAACTAGATAGAATTAACTGTGTAACAACCATTTCTTTTCTGGAAGATAGTATTTAACAGAAATTGGAAATGAAATTGTATATATATATATACACATCAGCCATTCTGTGGAAAAGGATGTACATCCCGTGTGATTAACTGCCTTTGAAAACCTGCCAGAGGATTAGCTATGAATTGATTCTGACTCTACAGTACACAACAACAATAAAAATATAATTTTGAAAAAAAATTAATTTTCATTTTATCGCAAAAAGCCAAATCAAGATGAACAGTGTACAGTGTTTGCAGATTAAACATTTTTCATTTCAAAAATTGTTTCTTTATTTTCAAGAGTAATCCAGAATTAAGCACAGATTTTCAGTTTGGTGAAGATTGTTGTGGGAATATAGAGATGTTACCAAAATATGAAGCTTCAAAACGTAATATTGCTGTGAATTTATACAAACTGATATTCTATAGCACAGAAGAGAATATCTAAAACACTATGAGCATTATACATGCTAAATCTTATTATGTTTATCTGAATAATTATCTGAATAAATCAATTACTCAGTAAAGTAAAATATGAATGGTCAGTCATTTTACAATCTTAAGTGAGCCTTTAGGTTTCTTACCATAATACATCCATCCCTTCACTGTTTTCCATTCATTGTCTAAATAAAGGAATAGAGATTTTCATTGAAAGACTCTTTATTTCAGAGGTTTTTTTTAATATGATGTGATAAAGTTTCTGCTATTGAAATTGTCCAATCCCTCGGGTTCATCTCTTTTTTCTAGCCTTTTTTTCCTGAAATAAAGACCCAAACATGAATTTCTTCACTTGTTTCTTTCTGTCTAAATTTTAGTCTAAGAATTGCTTTATCTTCTTTAGTTACAAAAAGATTTTGTATAGCATATAATTAAGTTGCATGTTAAGTGGACATCAAACTCTAAGGTGTATTCCTATTTTAATGTTCTTGAAAATCTTTTTGGATTAATTAAAATTAATAGCTATAAATTGAATTATGTATACTGATTTTTATTTATGTATTAATTATGCTCAATGTATTCATTTAAAGCAATATTTACATGAATTGTTTACTATAATTTATGCAGATAATTTGTAGTTATCTCCTCAGAAAAATAAAATCTGGTGCTCTTACAAATGATATATCTATCTATATATAACTATTATATATATAATGTTGTTGTTGTTGTTGTTAAGTGCCTTCGAGTTACAGGAGACTCATAGCGACCAGATGAAGGAGAGTCCTCTACGCTTGGGTGTCTCTCATCCTGTCTCTAGGTTCATAGGGTTTCTGGAGGCAAGCTATTATGGAAGTGGATGCCACTCCTCTTTCCAAGCTTGTTTTAATTGGGGAGTTTCACTCCACTCTCTGTCCACATTGGAAAACCAAGCATTAAAGCATTTGACACATCAGTGTCACAGTGTTCAGCCTCACAGCAACCACAAGTTACCGCGGTATGGCAACTTGTACACTAGGGCTATACAACCTAAAGAAATGTCTGAACAAAAACAATGAAAGATAGGCCCGAGGGCCGCGGATTAAAAGTCATCCATCTTTGGCATTGCTTTCTGTCCACTGACCCAGATCTCTTTCTTTCCACTGATCTCTCTCTTTGTTGATGTTATTGTTGTTAAGTGCATCGAGTCACAGGCGACTCATAGCAACCCTATGAATACTATTACGTATAATAGTATTGCATCTATAATGTTATTGCATCTATAATACTGTTGTTTGTTGTTATGTGCCGTGAAGTCGCTTGCGACTCATAGCAACCCTATGTACAACAGCCCTAAACTCCGTTCTGTCCTGTGCCAATCGCACGGTCTCTGACACTCCCATCCCAATTATCCCAGCAACTGAATCAATCCACCTCATAGAGGGCCATCCTCTCCTGGGCTGTCCCTCCACCCTCCCAAGCATGATATCCCTCTCCAGGGACCGGTCCCTCCTCACAACATGTCCAAAGTATGTTAGATGGAGCCTCAGAATCTTTGCCTCCAAGGAGCCACCCAGTTTAACTCTTCCCAGGACAAATCTGTTTGTTTACCTAGCAGACCATGGTATTCTCCATACTCTTCCCAAGCACCACAGCTCAAAGGCATCAATTCTCCTCCCTGGTCATTGTCCAACTCTCTGGTGCATAACAAGTGATTGCGAAGACCATAGCCTGTATCAGACACACCTTAGTCTCCAGAGAGACACCATTGCTCTTCAGTACTTTGGAGTGGTCCCTAACAGCAGATTTTCCCATGGCAATGCGCCTTTTAATTTCCTGGCTGCTGGTGCCAGGACTGTTGACTATGGAGCCAAGCAAACTAAAGCTGTGTACAATCTCAATCTCTTCACTATCCATCCTGATACTGCCAATTGGTCCAGTGGTGAGAATCTTTGTCTTCTTGACATTGAGCCTCAATCCATATTGTAGGCTGCAGTCCTTGACACTCTGCAGCAGGCGCTTCAGGTCCTCTTCAGTTTCAGCAAGCAGGGTTGTGTTATCCGCATAACGCAGGTTGTTGATTAATCATCCACCAATCTTGACTCCACATTTCTCCTCATAGATCCCAGCCTCCCGGATAATCTGTTCTGCATATAGGTTGAAAAGGTATGGAGATAGGATGCATCCCTGGCGTAGGCCCTTCCCAATTTTGAACCATGCTGTGTTCTATTGCATATATAATACTATTGCATCTATAATACATTATATATAATGTTGTTGTTATGTGTTGTCGAGTTCCCTGTGGCTCATGGTGACCCTATATACAACAGTTCTAAACCATGGCCTATCCTGTGCCAATCTCACTGTCTGTAACACACCTAATAATACTATTACATATATAATGCTATCATATATAATACTATTAGATATACAATACTATTACATATATAATACTGTTGATAGGTAGGTAGGTAGATGATAGATTACTATTATACATTTAATACTACTGAATTTTTACATATATGAATTTAATTAGTTAATAGACTTTTAACTATTCTTTTTTGTTACTTTTTTTATTATACTAAAAATACCATTTTCTTTCCTGAAGCAAGTGTATAAAGAGCTGAGGCAACATGGGAGTGATGAGTCTGATACTTGTCTGCATCATAAAGGGTACATTCCTTATCGATATAAAATAAATATATAGGTGGTCAGAAATACCATGCTTCAACTCCCATTTCTATGAATTATTGGATCCAAAATGTGCTGAAATTTGATTCAAAGACTTTAATGACAGGTGTGGGGTTTATTAGGGAAATGGTTGGTTAATGGGGGAAGTAAAGATATCACACAATGCAAGTTTAGGTTTTGTCCAGCATCTTAAGCCAGATTAATAAATCACAGTTACTCAATTAGTGAATGCCTAGGTTTGGTTCAGCAACACAAATACAAGAAACTTCTAATTTTTTCAATTACTGAGGAAATTTTATCTCAGAACATTATAAGTCATCTTTTCCTTCAATCATCCAGGAAGCAAAGCTAAATATGGCTCTGTCTCCAGAGTTACTATTGTTATATTTTGACAGTTTTTTCACAGCAGTGCCATAATCTTTTCACCATCTGCCATAGTCGCTTCACTCCCTCTTCACCAACTGTATGTAACTCACAGTGTGGAAAGCCCCTTATAATATTGGCAACACAGCTTTTGATGATTTATAAGACCATGTGTCCACAGTTAAGGTAGTTTGAGACAATGTGCCCAATAGAGGCTAATGAAGTGCATGGAAAAGCCATTCTTCAAGGTTTGCAACATTGTGTCACTAAACTATAGACTAATATATTTCATGAACATAAACACAAAATTTCTTAACAAAATCCTAGCCAACAGAATCCAAAAGCACATAAAAAATAATTCAATATGACCAAGTGGTAATCATAAGAGGTATACATGGATGGTTCAATATAAGAAAAACAATCAACGTGATTCATCACAGTAATAAAGCAAATAACAGAAATGTATGACCTTATCCATGAGGCTAAAAAAGACATTTGACAAAATCCATCACCAATTCCTAATTATGACACTTACTAAATTGGAAGAAAAGGGGATTTCCTCAACATAGTGAAAAGTTACATAGACAAAAGCAAGAGCTAATACCATTCTCAATGAAGAATGACTAAAAACACTTTCTTTTTGAGCAGAGATGACCCAAAGATGCCTACTGTCACCACTTCTATTCAATATTGTATGGACGTATTTGTTAGGGCAATACGGCAAAAGAAGGAAATAAAAGGCATCTCAATAAGCAAAGACATGATTAAATTGTTGTTATATGCAGATGATAGTGTATGTAAAAAAAACCAAACAAACAAAACCCAGGACTAAAAAAACAAACAAAACAAAACAAACAAACAAACCAAAAACACACCAATAACAACAGCAACAACCCTGTTAGAAAGTTGACCAATTTGGTAGGATAAAAAAAAAATAAATCCAAAATCAGTGGAATTCCTTTACAGTAACGAAGAATACTCACAGAATGAAACCAAAAAAGCAATACTGTTTACAATAGCCAACCACAAATTGAGATACTTGGGAGAGAACCTAACTAGACACACAAATTTATACAAAGAAAAGTACACACCATTTTTGTGAGACACAAAAAAACCTAAATAAATGGAAAAAAAAGTTCCTTGTATATGGATAGGAAGACAAATTATTCTGAAAATGACTATTTTTTCATTAGTCACTTATTTTTGAGGGGCAAAAGTCAGTCTTTTTAGATTTTATGAAATTTTATAAGGAATTTGGATTTCCATTCATATATTGTTGCACATTTTCCTCCCTGCCCCTCCCCCAGTTTGCTTTTTTCTTTGGGAAAAAAATTCTTTGATTTTTATACAACCCCCAAACCCGACTACTTTACTATGCACCTCTTATTCTGGACTCTTGTCATGCCAATCATATCAATCACATATTCCTTTTGTACATTTCTTTCCCTTGACTGTTTCAATACCATGCACATTGTTTATCCTCTCTTTTCTTAGTTTCTCCCTAACCTCCATATCAGTCCTGTTCTGTAACAGTGGCATTATACAATACTTGCATTTTTGTGACTGAGATATTTACTCAGCGTAATATCCTCCATGGTCACCCATTTCTTATAATATTTCATGAGTTCTTTGTTTTTCAGTACTGCATAATATTCTATTTTGTGAATTTTCCACAGTTTCTCTATCCATTCATTTGCTGATGGGCACTTGGGTTGTTTCCAACTCTTTGGTATTGTGAACAAAGCAGCAATAAACATAGGTATGCATATATCTTCTTGTGTGGCAGTTATGATTTCTTTAGGATATATTCCTAGTAGTGGAATTACTGGGTCAAATAGTATTTCTATTTCCAAATTTTTGAGAAAGTGCCAAAAACTTTTAATAGTGGTTGTATCATTTTATACTCTCACCAACAGTGAATAAAGATTCCAGTTTCTCCACAACCTCACCAACATTTCTTGTATGCTGCTCTGTTAAATTTTGCTCTTAAGTGGGTGTGATGATATCTCATAGTCATTTTGATTTGCATCTCTCTTAGAGCTAGTAATTTTTCACTTTACTTCACATGTTTGTTCGCCATCTGAATGTTTTCTTTGGTGAAATGTCTGTTCATACCCTTTGCCCATTTTTCATTTGGATTGTTCTGTTCGACTATTCTATAATTTCTCTATATGTAAGTCCCTTATCAGACATGTTGTTACCAAATATTTTTTCCCAGTCTGTGGCTAACCTTTATCTTGTTGGAGAAGTTTTTGGATGTACACTGGGATTTGATTCTTAGAGGGTCCTATTCATCTATTTCATCCACTCTGGTGGTAGATTTTTCAGAATGTGTGGAAAACTGCTCAAGTTGTGGATTAGTGCCTCTAGGATTCTTCCAAGCTTTTCTCTAATGAAGCTTATAGTCCTTGGTTGTAATCCTAGGTCCTTGATCCATTTTGAGTTGGTTTTTGTGTATGAAGTGAGGTGTGGATCTAGCTTAAGTTTTCTGCAGATGGTTTTCCAATTCTGCTAAAACTATTTGTTAAAACATAGGTACATGACCAAGAGGCAGTCATCAGAACAGACAGGGCAACATTGCATGGTTCAAAATTGGGAAGGGTGTACGCCACAGATGTGTCCTATCTCCATACCTTTTCAAACTGTATGCAGAGCAGATTATCCCAGAGGCTGGGTTCTATCGCTGAAACTGAGGAGGACCTCATGCACTTACTGCAGAGGGTCAAGGACTGTAGGCTTCAGTATGGACTGAGGCTCAATGTCAAGAAGACAACGATTCTCACCACTGGACCAATCGGTAGCATCAGGATAGAAGGCAAAGAGATTGGGATTGTTCACATCTTCAGTTTGCTCGGCTCCATGGCCAACACTCTTGGCACCAGCAGCCAGGAAATAAAAAAAAAAAAAAACATATTGTGATGGGAAAGTCTGCTGTTAGGGACCTCTCTAAAGTACTCAAGAGCAACGGTGTCTCTTTGGAGACTAAGGTGCACCTGATACAGGCCATGGTTTTTACAATCACTTGTTATGCGTCAGAGAGTTGGACAATGACTAGGGGGGATAGAAGGAGAATTGACGCCTTTGAACTGTGGTGCTGGAGAAGAGTATTGAATGTACCATGGACTGCCAAGAAAACAAACAGATTCGACCTGGAGAGGGTTAAACCAGGCTACTCCTTGGAGACAAGGATTCTGGGGCTTTGTCTGACATACTTTAGACATGTTGTAAGGAGAGACAGGTCCTTGGAGAGGGACATCATGCTTGGTAGGGTAGAAAGACAGTGCAGGAAGGGAAGACCCTCTATGAGGTGGATGATTTGGTGACTGGGGCAATCGGGATGGGTGTGTCGGGGGCAAAGCGATTGGCACAGGATAGAGCATGGTTTAGGGCTGTTGTACATAGGGTCGCTATGAGTCACAAATGACTCGACGGCATGTAACAACAACAACATTTGTTAAAAAAGCTGCTGTTTCCCTACTTTACTGACATTATCTCCTTATAAAAATCAGTTGACTATAGGTACATGGGATGATTTCTAGGTTCTCAACTGTCTTGACCACCATGGTAATATAGTAGGGTTTGAAATCAGAGAGTGAGATTCCTCCTACTTTATTTCTCTTTTAAAAGAGTGCTTTGCTTATTTAAAGTCTTCTTCGATTCCAAATGAAATTGGAGATTGCCTTTTCCATCTCTTTGAAGAGTGGAATTTGTATTTGTAATGGGATTGCATTGAATGTGTAAATTGCCTTTAGTAGGATTATAATTTTCACAATATTGAGTTTTCCTATCCATGATCAAGACATTTTTCTACTTCTCCAGGTCTCTTTTTGTTTCTTTTGCTAATTTTTTGCAATTTTCTTTAAATAAGTCTTTTGTGTTTCTAGTTAGATTTGCTTCCATGTATTTAATTTTGTTATTAGCTACTCTGATGGGTATTGTTTTTCTTAGCTCCAGTTCTATATTCATTTTGGAAAAGGACAGGTCTACCAAAAGAAATCAACATGTTCAACGAAATCTCAATCCAGGTACTAAATTTTTTTTCAAGAAGATCATAAGGGAAACTCTCATATTTATTTGGAGAGGAAAGAGACATCAAATAAACAAAACACTTCTCAAAAACCAAAATGAAATGGGAGGTATAGCACTCCCTGACCTCAAAACCTACTACTCAGCTATAGTAACCCAGACAGTATAATAGTGGTACAATGACAGGCACATAGACAAATGGAACAGAATAGAGATCCCAGAAATGGACCCACCTGTCTACAGTCAATTAATATTCAACAAGAAAATAAAACCCATCAAATGGGGAAAGGACAACATCTTCAATGAATGACACTGGTAAAACTGGACTGCTATCTGCAGAAAGCTGAAATAGGATCCATATCTCACACCATACTCAAAAATACAACTCAAGGTTGATCAGAGACCTAGGAATAAAGCTCTAAACCATATTGTTCATAAAAGGAACACTGAGGTCAAGCTTAGAAGGCCTAGTCTATCGCATAAAGAGAATGCGAAATACACCCAGAAATGTACAACCTGGAGAGGATAAAATTGATGAATGGATCTTCTATAGATTAAATCTCTGTGTTCATAATTTTTTCCCAACATGGTGAAAAGAAAACCTACTGACTGGTAACAAAAAATTGGTAATACTGTCTCAGACAAAATTCTCATGACAAAGTTTACAGAATACTACTGGACCTCCAGAAGAAAACGACTGAGAATCGAATTCCACATTGGGTAAGAAATATAAAAAGACTTTTCACAGAGGAGGACATTCAAGTGGCCAACAGACGTATGAAGAACTTCTTAAAATCCTGGTAATAAGAAAGATGCAAATTAAAACCACAATGAGATAGCATCTTACCCCAGTTGCAGTGGCAACATTTAGCAGGGCAGAAAGTATTAAATGTTGGAGGGGATGTGGAGAGATAGGAACTCTTCTACATTGTTGGTGGGATTTTAAAATTTTACAATCACTCTGGAAGGCAGTTTGACTATTCTTCACAAAGTTGAACATAGAAATTTCTTACGACCCAGTTATTCTACTATTTGGAATATTCCCTGATAAAATGAGAACTGAGACACAAACAGAAACTTATATACTGATGTTCACAGCAGTATTATTCACCATAGCAAGAACGTGGAAGCAGTTCAAAGGTCCAACCACAATGGAATGAATTGAGATATTATGGTACATCCACACAGAGGAATACTACAGAGCTCACAGGAAGAATGATTTTGTAAATTACTACCTAACTTGGGAAGGACTAGAGAGCGCTACACTAAGTGAACTAACTCAGTCTCATTAAGGCAAATACTTTGTAAAATCATTATTGCAGGACATATACAAGGATCCAAGGTGGGGAGTAGAGCAGAAGATTTAGGATAGGGAGGTGGTGTTTAGTCACAGGGTCTCAGAATTTGATGGGCTGAAGGAGGAGTGGGCAAAGTAAAGGGGAAGGATCCCACGTGAAAAACAATATGAACTTTCTAAGTAAACCAGTATAAAATAAAACTTTATTAAAAAGAAAATAACATAAAATTGAACTTTTTATAAAGCAATGTTATATTAAAAATAAAAGTATGTTACAGTAGTAAAAATTATGGTTTCAAGTAGAATATAGTTCAATTGTTGTGTATCATAGAGTTGGAATTGACCCATAGCTGACCCTCAGGTGGGTTTTCAGAGGCAGCTAATCGCATGGGAGAAGACAATCCTTTTCCCTTGGAGCTTCTGCTGGACTTGAACAGTGTGCCTTCAGAATTGTTGCTCAGCTTCTTGCCGCTAGGCCACCAGAGATCCTTAATGAAATACTAGGCTATTTAATATTAGTGACTGTATTATTTTAACATCTAAAAACATTATTAATATTTTTCCTGATAAACCATGTAATGAATAAAAGATGCAATACTTCTTAAGGGGTTGTGTTGGCATATTACATATATATGTTATGTATTTATTATTATGTATTATATAGATAGATAGATAGATATCCCACAAATAACTTTTATAACTTTTCATAGCTGTGTTTCTAGTTACTGGGAATTAGAAACAAATTCATGGAAAATCATTTGTTAAGGACATATTTTAAAAAATCTCTATTCTATGTTGTTGTTATGTACCATCATGTCAGAACCAGTTAACTCATAGATAGAACCCTAGCGGATTTTCAGAGACAGTAAATGCCATTGGAAGATATTGCTCATCTTTCTTCTGAGGAGCAGCTGGTGGATTTGAACAGTGTGATTTCAGTATGGTAGTGCAGTTCCTTACAACTAGGCAATCTCAGGAGTTTTCATACATTTTCCTATCTCATTTCTGTCACATACTCAATTCAGAGCTGACTTTCCAGAGGGATTTTTCAGGGTGTAAATCACACAAAAGGAAATTACTCATCTTTCTCCTTTTCTCAACAACAGAAAATGGGACACGCAGGCACAAGACCGTAAGCCTCTCTTTGAAAGGGCCAGATAGCATGAGAATAGCACAACTCATCACGGTCCCAGAGTGTAAAACAGTTAGCAATTCTGTAACCCACTCTCATAGTGCCTTTAGAGTCACATCTGAAGCAAGAGTTTTGTTTAGTTGTTGTTGACTCACATAATTTACTCACAGTTGTGGTACCAAGAGTAGGTTTTATTAAGGAAATAATTTGGTGAGTAGAGGAGGGATATCTCATAACTCAAGTCCTGGTTTAGTCCAAAGTCCCAAACCAGATTAACAGCAAAACACAACTCTTTAATTATAAGAAGTACCAGTTCAGCTCAGTAGCAGATATCCAGATCATCAACAAGGATTGCTGAACAGTTGTTATAAAACAGTTTCTCCTCAATTTGGCAAGCAAAGCAAACTCTTCAACTCTGCCCTTTATCTCAGGGCTCCTCTGATTACACCTTGCCCCAGTTTCTCCACAGCAATGAATGCTACAGTCTCTCTACTAATATTACGAGAGTCTCACTCCAGTCTCCCTCAAGTATTGATGCCCAGTGTGGGAAGTATTTTTTCTCTCTTATCCTAGTCCCAAAGCTATGGATGATAACTGCAAGACCATATGTCTGCAATAAAGGTACCTGGAGACCAAAGAGGGCTAAGGTAATGGCAAAAAAGTCATCTTTTAGGCTAATACCAAGTCACTTGGTGCATTCTAACTACTAGAGGGGTGCCACCTTTTAATTAACATCACAATTCACTTCAGATTATGCCACCAAACTCCATAAATTTATCTTATATGACAATTTAAGTCTCCGGGTTATTCAGTCCTCAAATAATGTAGTTTTATAAGCATTCAACAAAGTTTAAGGAGTTTTCAAACTATTGTACAGTAAAATTTTGGGTTTAATGTATTCATTTCCAGGACCATTTAGAGAACGTTACAACTTTCTATAATAAAATATAAATATTATAAAGTAAACATTGAACTGAATAGATTCTGCATTTCATAGTTGAAATGTTAGACAAAGCTAAAACAGATGAATCTCAATTATTACTCAAGTTATCAATGATTTTAAAATATTTTAAATATGAAAAAGGAAAAAATATAGACATTTATGTACATTGTAATGGATGAATAGACAATTCATGGAGCTAAAATTACATTGTCTTCAGATAAAAAAGCAATATAGATTGTAAAAGGAATAATAAATTGACTTGTGACTCTCACTTTACATGAATAGTTAGGTATGAAGCGTCTTAACATGTAAAAATATCAAAATACAGTTCCTTTTAAATAAAGAAATAATAAATTATTTTGTACTTTCAGAGGATAGTACAAGAATAGGTCTCTAAATAATCAAAGTATATTGTAGTGCCTAATATTGAAAAAAAATATCTGAAGCTTATTTTACTCACTTAATTTTTGGAAAATTTACATAAGATACATTTAAAAAATATTGACTAATGGTAATTGTTTTCTCTTAAGTATATCTTTTTTATTCATACAATCATAGTAATTAAAAGATGTAATTTTTAATACATTAAAGCAATGCTTTTGCAGATTTTATATGGTAAAAATAGATTTTATTTGTGTAATCTCTTTGTGATTAATAAAACTGCATTAAAATAAAAATCAAAACTCATTGCAATCCAATAATAGCTTGTTCTTCAGCACATTTTCCAAATTTGTAAATCTTATAAAAGGAGATTGCTTATCTTTCTTCCATAGAATTGATGGATTTGATCATCTGCTGTCTTTTAGCCTCTATATCAACTCATTTCATTTGAAAATCTTTCTCTTTTCCACTAATCTTCTACTTTAGCAAGCATGATGTTTTTCTCCTGGCATTAACCTATCCTGATAGTCTGTGCACAATATGTATGATAAAGCTTGAAGTAATAAAAAATACCAATAATTATATTTATTTTACCTACAGTTTTAGTTTACTTTTTTCCACAGTCAACACTCTTGGTAACAGCAGCCAGAAAATCAGAAGACGAATTGCATTGGGAAAGTCAGCTGTGAGGGACCTCTCAAGAGTATTGAAGAGCAACGATGTTAGGTGGGAGACTAAGGTACATTGGATCCAGGCTATGTTCTTCATAATTACGTGCTATGCATCAAAGAGTTGGACAGTGAATAGAGATTATAGAAAGAGAATTAATGTCTTTGAGCTGTAGTGCTGGAGAAGAGTGTTGAATATACCATGGACTGCTAGGAGAACAAACAGGTTTGTCAAGGAGAGGGTAAAGCCAGAGTGCTCCCTAGAGTCAAGGATTCTGAAGCTTTGTCTGACATACTTTGGGCATGTTGCAAGGAGGGACTGGTTCTTGGAAATGTTGTATTAGACAGTCAATGGCCATTTTTATCCTGCCTTTTGATGTTTTGTTTTGTGTTGTTTTGTTTTTATTGCTATAATTGATTACTGCTTTGACTCTTTCTCAGAGGTTTGGTAAGTGGTGTTTTCATTGTCATTTATTTCAAGAAACTTTTTAATTTCATTGTTATATTTCTTCTAGTACCCACTCATTTTCAAACAAGGTGTTGTTCAGCTTTATTTCTCCTTTATCCTCTCGTTATTAATATCTAATTTTGTAGCACTTTGGTCTGAGAATATGCTTTGTATTATTTCTATGTTTTTTAATTTATTGATGCTTGTCTTGTACCCTAAAATGTGATATATTCTGGAGAATGTTCCATGCACGTTGGAGAAGGTGTACTGTGGTTTTTTGGGGGGTGCATTAGCCTACGAAACCTAGTTGTTTTTTTGTGTGGTTTAATATTTTAGCGTCTTTGTTATATTTCTTTCAGGTAGGTCTATCTTTTCTGGAGAGTGCTGTATTGAAGTCTCCAAGTACTATAGTTGTTTTGTCTATTTCCCTTTTCAGTTTTGTTAATGTTAGTTGTATATATTTTGTAGGTCTTTCATTTGGTGCATAGATATTTATTATTGTTATGTGCTTTTGTTCTATTGACCCTTTAAGCATTATGTAGTGACATTCCTTGTCCTTTGTGATGGTTTTTGCATTGAAATTTATTTTATTAGAGATTAATATTGCTATTCTTACTTTTTTCTGGTTGCCATTTGCTTGGCATATTTTTTCCCACCCTCTCATTTTTAGTCTTTCTTTATCTTCATTTTTCAGGTAGGTCTCTCATAGACAGTATGTTGATGAATTTGGGGTTTTGTAAATCCAGTCTGTTAGTCTTTTTTTCTCTTCAGTGGTGCATTTAAACAATTTACATTCTGTGTGATTATTGAGAAGCAACATTTTATTTCTATCACTTTGTTGAGGTTTTTTTGACCTTGTTGCTAGTTATTTTGGTCCATCCTGCATTCTGTGGCATCTCTGTAACAAGGACATCTCTCAGTGTTTCTTGCAATGCTGGTATTGATTTTACAAACTCCCTTAGATTGTGTTTTTCTGGTAAAATCTTGAACTCTCCTTCATATTTGATGGACAATTTTGCTGGGTTATTTATTTATCCCCTGTTAGTTTTCACCCAATGCTCACGTCAGTCCTGTTTTATAATAATTGTATTATGAAGTATTTATATTTTTGTTATTGAGCTATTTCACTAAGCATAATGTCTTCCATGGTCACCCCTTCATAGGTGATGGAAAATTTCGCTGGGTACAATATTCTTGGTTGGCATTTGTACTATTTGAGTGTTCAATATATGTCATTCCACTGTCTTCTTGCTCGCATGGTTTCTGCTGGGTAATCAGCACTTAGTCGTATCTGCTCACCCTTATAATTTACTCTTTGTTTCTCCCTCACTGCTTTCAGAATTCTCTCCTTATCTTTTGGTCTTGTGAATTTGACTATGATATTCCTTGGTGTTTTTCTTTTGGGATCTATTCTATATGGTGTTCTCTCAGGTTCTTGAATATATATTCTCTCATTCTTCATTATGTCTGGGACGTTTTCTTGTAGTAATTCTTCCATAATATTTTTGGTGCCTTACTACATTCTTCCAGATCTGGAATTCTGATGATGCACATGTTATTTTTCTTCTGGTGTCCCACATTATTTTTAGGGTTTGTTGTTTTGGGGTTGTTGTTGTTGTTGTTGTTACTGTTGTTGTTGTTTTCTTTTTCCTTCCTTTTTGATTCTGGTTTTTGCTCTAGCAAATCTGTGACAACAATTTTATCCTATACATCACTGGTTCTGTGCCCCTTCTCTTCAACTCTGATCATGTGTCCCTCCATCATGTAGACAGCATCTGAAACATTGAACCTTATATATTGGATCATGGTTTCTTGTTTTTACAGAAGCTTTAATTCATCATTTGTTTTATCTTCATTGTTTGTAGTTGTTTTTTTTTTAAGCTCCTCCTGGTTTTTGCTTACAATGTTCTGTAATTCTTCAAGCTAGTCTTTACCCATTGAAAATATTCAATAATTGCTCTTTTAAATTCTGTGTCAGAAAGTTCTATCAGACTTTCTGGCTTCAGGAAATCCACTGATATGGTGTAATTTTTTTGAGGGGTGTTATCTTTCCTTGGGCTTGTGTAGAAAGTGAGGTAGTCTGCTTCTTTCATGATATTGCTGTGGTAGAGTTTTCTGTGCCTCAGATGATAGCTGCTTCTTGATCTGATGTCACTGTTCCAGATGAATTTTTGGAAGGAGCACTTGAATGTATGTAGTATATGCACACTCATGGATGCATGTAGGTAAGGCACATGCTCAGACACATGTCGGGGCTGGGGGTAGACATATGGGGGGTTTGTTGTGTTGGAGGGACCTGAATGTAAAACCAGGAAGCTTTACTTTTCACCTTGAGAACTGGGTCTGCCACTCAGACAAACTTTTGCTGTCTCATTCCCTCTTACATAAAGTGAAGGGGTCCCATAATTAGTCCAGCAATCAGTAGTAATCCCCCTCTCACGTACCTCACTCAAATTCCCTCTGGAATACTTGCTCCTAGAAGGTGGATCCCCTCACCCCAACTTAATACTCCACACCAAGGCTCGTTGCTCCCTGCTGAGGCTCACTGATTCCCATTGAGGCTTGCTGCTCCCCTTCCAGGCTCACTGTTCCCTGCTAAGGCTCCCAAACAAATTATTTTAATAACAATAATTCCCCCTCGGATTCTATCTGTCCTGCACATTTGTCTCAACAAAACTAGGAGTCAGTTCTTTGAAAAGGTCAATAAAATTGACAAACCACTAGCAAAACTAATGAAAGAAAAGAAGGAAAAGACACAAATAATCCAAATAAGAGATGAAATGGGCAACATCGCAACAGAACCAACTAGAATAATATGGCTAACAGTGAAATATTATGGAAAAACTATATTCAAACAAATATGAAAACCTAGAGGGAATAGGCAAATATTTAGAATTTCACAACCTACCTAAACTGACACAAACTGAAATAATTGAAATTTAGCACCTCAACAACAGACCCATTACAAAAGAAGAATTTGAAAATGTAATAAAACCACTTACAGCCAAAAGAAAAAAAAGAAAAAGGCAAACCCCTGGACCAAATGGTTTTATAAGTGAATTTTATCAAACATTCAGAGAAAAAAAAATGCCACTAATTCTACATAGACTATTTAAGAAAATTTTTAAAAACAATGGAATTTTCCCAGACTCCTTCTATGACAAAAACATATCCTTGATTTCAAAGCCAGGGAAAGATATCACCAGAATAGAAAACTATAGGCCAGTATCTCTCATTAACATAGATGCAAAAATCCTGAATAAAATTTTGGTCAATAGAATCCAACTATACATGAAAAAAAAGAAAAATTCACTATGACCAAATGGTATTCATAACAAGTATGAAAAGATGGTTCAACATAAGAAAAATGTCATTCATAACATAAGCAAAGCAACACATGATGCTATCAATTGATGCATAAAAGGTCTTTGAGAAAGTCCAACAAGCTTTTCTGATTAAAACACTCAAGAAAATAGGATTAGAAGTTAATTTCTTCAACATAATAAAAAGTATATATGCAGTATTTGTCCTTTTGGGACTGAGATACTTCACTCAGCATAATGTCCTCTAGAGTCACCCATTTTGAATAATATTGCATGAGTTCCTTCTTTTTCAATGCAGCATAGTATTCCATTGTGTGAATATACTGCAGCTTCTCTATCCATTCCTTTTGCTGATGAGCACTTAGGTTGTTTCCAACTCTTTGTTATTGTGAACAAAGCTGAAATAAATATGGGTATGCATATATCTGCTTGGATGTCAGTTATGGTCTTTTTGGGATATATTCCCAGTAGTGGAATTGCTGGGTCAAATGGTATCTCTATTTATAACTTTCTGAGAAAGCACCATACTGTCTTCCACAGTGGCTGCACCATTTTACACTCCCACCAACAGTGAATAAGGGTTCCAGTTTCTCCATAACCTTGCCAGCATGGTGCCACTGTTTTAAAACAGGACTGATCTTGGGTATGGGGAAGACTGAGAAAGATGGGTTCAATAATGTATACTGCATCGAAACAGATAAGGGAGAAAACTGTTTCAACAAACGAATGGATAGAGAAGCTATGGTATATCCACACAACGGAATACTACGCAGCATTGAAAAATAAGGAACTCATGCAATATTATTCAAAGTGGGTGACCCTGGAGGACATTATTCTGAGTGAAATATCTCAG
>NW_006399784.1:3936033-3956588 GCF_000299155.1 Elephantulus edwardii | reverse complement strand
AAACTTGTTCCTGAGATGGTTTTGAAATTCGAGTAGGACAGACTTAAGGTCGAATCTTGGTTCCTATGGACTTGACTTAATTTTCCTCAACTTCAGCTTGAATTTATTTGCATATGAGTAGTTGATGGTCTGTCCCACAATCAGCACCCGGGCTGGTTTTCACTGCTAATATTTAGCTTCTCCAGAGAATCTTTCCACAAATGTAGTCTATTTGATTCCTATGCATAGCATCAGGTGAAATCCATGTGTATAGCCTGAGTTTATATTTCTTATAAAAGGTATTTGCAATGAATGAATCCATAAAGAATGCAAAAGATCATTAGAAAGGCTAAAGAAGAAGAAAAGACTAAGACTACTGTCAGATGAGACTCTGAGTATTGAATTAGAGCACTGAGAAGCCAAAGCTAAAGGAAGAAATCAAGAAATAAAAGAGCTGAACAGAAAATTCCTAAAGGCAGCTGGGGACGACATAGCAAAATACTATAATAAAATGTGCAGAGAGCTGGAGTAAGAAAATCAAAAGGGCCGGGCTCGCTCAGCGTTTCTTAAGCTGAAGGAGTTGAAAAACAAATTCAAGCCACGGGTGGCAATACTTAAAGAAAGTTTGGGTAGAATGTTGAATGATCCAGGATGTATATGAAGAAAATGGAAGGAGTACACAGAGTCACTGTATCAGAAGGAATTGGCTGACACAGAGGAATTATATGAAATAACATGTGAGCAAGAACGTATGGTGATGAAGGAGGAAGTTCAATTTGCTATGAAGGAACTGGAAAAAAAACAAGGCTCTAGGAGTTGACTACATACCAATTGATTTATTTCAACAAACAGACACTGCCCTGGATATGCTCACTAAGTTGTTCCAGGAAATCTGGAGGAGAGCCAGCTGGCCAACTGATTAGAAGAGATCGATATTTGTTCCCATTCCAAATAAAGGTGACCCGACAGAGTGTGGAAATTATAGAACAATATCATTGTTATCACATACAATCAAGATTCTTCTGAAAATTATCCAAAAACATTTAGAACAATAATTCAAGAGAGAACTGCCAGATGTTCTGGCTAGATTTAGAAGAGTTCGCGATACTAGGGATATTATAGTTAATGTAAGATGGATCTTGGCAGAAAGCAGAGAATACTAGAAGAATGTCTATCTGTGCTTCATTGACTATGCAAAGGCCTTTGACTGTGTGGATCACAACAAGCCATGGCTGACTCTGAGAAAAATGGGAATCCCAGAACATTGTATAGTGCTAATGCGAAACCAATACTTGGACCTGGAGGCAGTCGTCAGAACAGAGCAGGGAGACACTGTATGGTTCAAAATCAAGAAAGGGGTCTGTCAGGGATGTATTTTGTCTCCATACCTTTTCAATCTGTATGCAGAATAGATCATCAGAGACGCTAGGCTGTAGGAGGAGGAATGTGGCATTAGTATTGGTGGAAGGATTGTCAACAACCTGCGTTATGCAGATGACACAGCCCTGCTCACTGAAACTGAGGAGGACCTGAAGCACTTGCTACAGAAGGTCAAGGACTGCAGTCTTCAATATGGATTGAAGCTCAACATTAAGAAAACAAAGATTCTCACCACTGGGACAATTGGCAGCATCAGTATGGATGGTGAAGAGATTGAGGTAGTTAACAATTTTAGTTTACTTGGCTCCACAGTCGACACTCTTGGTAACAGTAGCCAGGAAATCAGGAGACGAATTGCATTGGGAAAGTCAGCTGTGAGGGACCTCTTAAGAGTACTGAAGTGCAACGATATCAGGCTGGAGACTTAGGTGTGCCTGATCCAGGCTATAGTGTTTGCAATTACGTGCTATGCATCAGAGAGTTGTACAGTGAATAGGGATGATAGAAAGAGAATTGATGCCTTTAAGCTGTGGTGCTGGAGAAGAGTGTCGAATATACCATGGAGTGCTAGAAGAACAAACAGGTTTGTCCTGGAGAAGGTGAAGCCGGAATGTTACCTGGAATCAAGGATTATGGAGCTTCATCTGACATATTTTAGGCATGTTGCAAGGAGGGACTGACTGGTTCTTGGAGAGGAATATCATGTTTGGGAGAGTGGAGAGATGGTGCAGGAGAGGTAGACCCTTGATGAGATGGATCGATTCTGTGATTGGAGTGGTGGGAATGACTGTGTTTGAGACAGCGGGGTTGGCACAGGATAGAATGGCGTTTAGAGCTTTTGTATGTAGGGGTTGCTATGAGTCACAAACAATTCGATAGTACATAACAACGCCAAAAACAACATATATGCAAACTCAAGAGCCAACATTGTTTTCAGTGAAGAGAGATTAAAGGCATTCCACTTGAGAACAGGAACTAAGCAATGATGTCCACTATTACCTCTCCTATTCAAAACTGCATTGGAAGTTTTAGCAATAGCAATAAAACAAAAGTAGGAATTAAGAGGTATTCAAATTGACAAAAAGGAGGTAAAATTATTTCTATATGCTGAGGATATGATAGTATATAGAAAATGCTAAAGACTCAGCAAGAAAACTACTGGACTTAATTGGCCAATTTGGCAAAATGGTCGGATACGAGATCAACATACAGAAATCAATTTATTTTCTCTACAGGGACAAAAAGAATACAGAGCTGTAGCTAGGAAAACAATACCCTACACAATAGCTAATCACAAGATTAAATACATGGGAATAAATATAACCAGAAGTAAAAAAGATCTACTCAAAGAATATTACAAAACACTACCACATGAAAGAAAAAGACACTTGGAGAAGTGGAAGAATATACCTTGCTCATGGATAGGAAGACTCAGTATTGTGAAGATCACAATACTACAAAAGGAAATTTACACATTCAATACAATCCCAATATAAATACCAAGTCCATTCTTCAATGAGAGGGAAAAGGCAATCTCTAATTTCATTTGGAATGTAAAGAGGCCCAGAATAAGCAAAGCACTCCTTAAAAATATAAGTAAATTCAGAGGCATCTCACTCCTTGATTTCAAATCCTACTACACTGTAATAGTGGTCAAAACAGCATGGCACTGGTACAAACACAGACCACATACATCAATGGAACAGAACTGAGAACCCAGAAATCAGCCCTTCTACCTATGATCAACTGATTTTTGATAAGAAGATAAAATCAGCAAAGTGGGAAAATGACAACTTTTTAAACAAATGGTGTTGGCAAAATTGGAAAACTATCTGTAGAAAACTCAAGCAAGATTCACATCTCACTCCATACTCAAAAAACAACTCAAAGTGGATAAAAAACCTAGGACTAACACAAAGGACTATAAACTTCATTAGAGAAAAGCTTGGAAGAATCGTAGAAGCACTAATGTACAACTTGAAAATTCTTACAAGCATTCAGAAAAACCTACAACCAGGAGAGGATAAAATAGATGAAGGGGACCTTCTAAGAATCAAATCCCTGTGCACATCCAAAATCTTATCCAGCAGTGTAAAAGGAAAGCTACAGATTGGGAAAAATGTTTTATAATGACATATCTGATAAGGGATTTATATCTAAAATTTATAAATGACTCAAGCACAACAACAAGATAAAAGTAAACAACCCAATTGAAAAATGAGCACAAGGTATGAACAGACACTTCACCAAAGAGATGTTCATATGGCGAACACATGAAGTAATGTTCAAAATCCCTAGCCCTAAGAGAGGTGCAATTCAAAGCAACTATGAGATACCATCTCACCTCAGAAAGAATAGTGAAGTTTAACCGAACATCGAGCAACAAATGCTGGTGAGGTTGGGAAGAACTCTTATTCACTATTGGTGGGAGTATAAAATGGTGCAACCACTCTGGAAGGCAGTATGGTACTTTCTCAAAAAGTTGGAAATAAAAATGTCATTTATCTAGCATTTCCATTATTGGGAATATGCAATTAAGAAACCATATCTGTCATCCAAGAAGATATATGAACACTCATCTTTACTGCAGCTTTGTTCACAATAGCAAAGATTTGGAAAAAAACCTAGTGCCCATCAGCAAACAAATGGCTAGAGAAACTTCTGTATACTCACACAATGGGATACTATGCTTCACTAAAAAACAAGGAACTCATGAAATATTATACAAATTAGTGACCCTGAAGGACATTATGCTGAGTGGAATATCTTAGTCACAAAAGGACAAATACTACATAGTGCCACTGTTGTAAAACACATCTGACATCAGAGTTGGGGGAAATTAAGAGGGAATAAAAATGTATACTGCATTGAAACAGATGGAGAGAAATGTTTAGGAGGAATATATGATAAGGTATTATTGTCATGATAAGAGTCCAGAATGAAAGCTGTATAGTGGAGTGAAGTGTGTGTGTGTGTGTGTGTGTGTGTGTGTGTGTGTAACAAGGAAAGATTTCTTTTTTTTTTCACTTTTCAAAGAGAAGAAAGAACTGAGGGTAGGGGTGAGGAGGGAGGAAAGTGTGCACTAATGAATAAAAATAAATCCAAAGTCTCTGTTAACTTTAATTAAAATAATAAAAAAGCAAACACAAAAAAAGCAAATGAAAAAAAAAAAGGTGCAGTTAGACATAACATTATCTTGGATTTCACTAAATATTTCCTTTCCTGTGCATGACAGTTCCCATTCTACATTTTAAAAAGCCATTTTACTTTATTTTGTTATTTGTTTTTCTTCTCTCATTTCAGAATTTATGAATTTCAAGTTATCCTTAGGAATACAAACAGAACCATATTATTTATCAACTTAGAAAAGAGTTATTATTGTTGAGTATTAAAAATAAGTGGTAAATTATAAAATATTGGAAATTATCATTATGAATCTCTATTATAAACTAAACATTCTTGCCACTATAGTTTTGTTTTGTTTTTTTAGTTTTAGTCTTAGTTTCCTCGCCTACCTCACAACCGCCCTCACTTTATATCTCTTTTTGCTAAGAGAACTTAATGCAATATAATGGTACTTCTTCCTTCTATAGAGCTATTTAAGCATAGTTCTAACAAAACTTCACATGTGATAAGTTTGGGTCAGCATGCATGGAGATCTTTCAAACTGGGTTTTCTTTTATCTTTTTGTTTTATGAACACTTCCACATTTGGCTGTCTCTTGCCCTCTGGGAGATCAAGCTCAGAGCATTTTCTTAGAGCTTTTTCTAAACTTCTTCTACCTTTATTATGAGAATAGTGAAGTCTTTCCTCTGAACCATTTCCAGTTGATTAATGTAGTCAGGACTGTGTCTTTGTTGGAGCCACTTTGATTCCTCTCCCTGGGACTTTATTCACAATTTTTTACACTTTTCTTGTTCCTTATTGATTCTCCTGCTAAGAGCTTCTCTTTTCTTTCCAGGATATTGAGATTCTACATTACATATCAAACTATTTTACTTTTAAGACGGTTCATCCTAAATTGTTCATACAGCAGAACTGGAAGTACCCAGTAGAACACAGAGGACCCCATGTCCTTAGGTACTAGAGAGAGGAAACTAACACACAACTAAATAATTAAGCTTTTATAAGTTATTTATTTCCAAGTATGGAAAGTTGACAAAAGGTGCTGAACTATACAGTTTTAGAGATAAAACCCTCTTAGTCTAAAACTTTATTTTAGGAAGAATTAACTAAAAAAAAGAAGCTATTAAATTTGTTTAATATGATCTATGATTGTAGAATAATTTTTTAAATAACATGAAAGTAAATAAATTAGTTTTTCCTTTTAACATTTTTCAAATATTTAAATTCTGGAAGGAGTTATTTTACAGTAAATGGTTACATATTTCTGATGTAAGAAAAAGAATGTCTACCATGCATCTGTTCATAAATCCTTTGCCACAAGGATAGAATATGCTCTCTGTAATGAGAGTACAACAATAGATAATAAAATTAATTCAGCATTTTATATATACAATATGAAGTATATGAATATATCCCAAGATATATTGCAATACAAAAAATTTATAAGATTAATTTAGTAATGAGAGAAATATTTCTTAAAAATAAGTGTTAGGTAATATTGTTGTTGATAAAACTAATAATTAAAGCACTATTTTAGTTATCACCTTATTTTAAGTTTGAAATTTCAAATACAATCTATTTTAATAAATTTACATTTTTGTATTAAATTTATAATACATAATAGTGCATTTCCCCTATCATGTACAGTACATAGAATTCTTTTAGATGTCTAGTTGAAAAATGGTTTAATATAAAAGAAAAAAAATATTATTTTGCCATATACTTTCATTTATATGTATTTAAATAATAAATGTCACTTTATGAGTGTTCCCTTATGGATGTTTTAAATTTATCTAATCTAATATTTTCTATGGGTTGTTCAGATCAGTTGTTCAGAAAGACAATATGAGTCATATTTGACAGCATGTAACAATAACAACAGTGTTGTTGTTGTGTGCTGTTGAATTGCCTGTGATTGATAGTGACTACATGTAAACAGCTCTGAAGCCTTTCCTGTACTGAGCTAGTCTCTGACTCTGATACACCTACTCCCATTGCCCCAGTTAGTGCATTAAAACCATCTCATCTGGGGTCTTCTTCTGTGCTGAACCTCCACAATTCAAAGCATGATGTCCTTCTCCAAAGATCAGTCCCTGTGGGCCACATGTCCAAAGTACAGGAGATGGAGATTCAAAATCCTAGCCTCCAAGGAAAAACTTTGTTCACTCTCTCAAAGACAGAACTGTTTGTTTTCTTGGTAGTCCATGGTATGTTCAAGACTCTCCTCCAGCACCACAACTCAAAGACATCAATTCTTCTTCTGTTGTCCTGCGTCATTGTCCAAAACTCTGATGCATAATGAGTAATTGTGAAGAGCATGACCTATGCCAGGTCTCTAAACTGACACTGCTCTTCAGTACTCCAGAGAGGTCCCTGATGGCAGATATTCCCAGTGCAATTTGTCTTTTGTTATTCTGACTGCTGATGCCAAGAGTGTTGGTTGTGCAGCTGAGCAAACTATAATTGTTAACAACCTCAATCTCTTCTCCATATATCATGGCGCTGCCAGTCAAATCAGGGGTGAGAATTTGTCTTTATGATGTTGAGCTGCAATCCATATTGAATAATGCAGTCAAGTGAATTGACCTTCTGCAGCAAGTGCTTCAGGTTTTTCTCAGTTTCAGCAAACAAGGTCTTATCATCTATATAACATAAATTGTTGATGAGTCTTCCTCCAATCCTGATGCCACATTCTCCTCCTCATAAACCCAAGCCTCCCAAATAACTATTCTGAATATAGACTGAAAAGATAAAGAGACAGGATGCATCAAGATGCATTCCTTTCCTGATTTCCTTTCCTGATTTTGAACCATGTGGTGTTTCCTTACTCTGTTCTGAGAACTGCCTCCTAGTCCAAGTACAGGTTTTGCAATCAAGTGTTTTTGAAAGTCTTATACTTCTTATGTTTAGCCATAATTTGTTGCAATCCACATAGTCAAATGATTTTGTACAGTCAATGAAACACAGGTAGACATTCCTCTGGTACTCTTTTCTTTCTTCCAAGATACAACTGACATTGGCGAAATGTGTCTAGTGCCACAGCCCCTTCTAAACCAAGTTTGTACTTCTGGTAGTTCTCTTTCAATTTATTGTTCCAGTCATTTTTCGATAATAGTCAGTAGGATTTTGCTTGCTTATAATGTTAGTGATATTGTTTTACAATTTCCACACTCTGTCATGTCACCATTATTTATTTCTTTTTTTAAATGGGAATAAATATAGATCTAGTCCAGTGAGTTAATCAGGTAGTTGTCCTCCAGATTTCTTGGCTCAAAATTGTGAGCATGTCCAGAGTAGCATTTATTTTATTTTGGTTTTTATAGACATTGTGTTAGCCCCCATTGATCTCTTTATACCCACTGATATACATTAACTTTGAACACAAAGTTTTAGTCTGGCAAATCATCAACAGCTGTGGGACTAATATAAGGAAGAGAGTGCTTTCTACATGGTAGAGTGAATAATCAGTGACAATGTGTTGATGGAGAGACTGTGACATTGCTGTGGAAAGACAGTGGCAACATGTGACCTGAGACTTCTTGCACTTGTGCTGGCCACAATTAAAGATTTTGCTTTCCAGATGATAGAAGTAATAGTACTTATAAGAGCTCAGAAACAAACTTTGCTGGGTGATTGAGAAACCATAGGATTCTTGAATTTGTGTTGCTGAACTGAAACCAGGACTTTTTATAAATAAGGAATTATATTTGCAGTGATTCTGGGTTGGGGCTTCTGAAGTAAACCTGGACTTAAATTGTGAGACTTTCTTTGCCTCTCCCACTACAGAGACTATTACCCCAATAAATCACATTATTGATACCACAACTCTAAGTAAAGTCTTGGCGTCAACAGTGAATATTGAACCCAGTGATTGGTGGAAGAGCATCGTAGGTGGCATATCTGACCTAGCAGTTATCTGAGGTTTTGGCTATGGATATCATTGATGGGGAAAGTTCTTCTTTCTGAAGTAGTTAGAAGTTAGACTTGGCCATCCCCATGCTGTATTGGCTCCTTTTACTAAGAGTATTATATAAAATAAAATTTGGAACAAGCATGCATTATGATGTACTAATTTTGCTTAAAATCCTGAATATGTTAATTTCCAGATGTTGATTCACTTATTTAGTAATAGTATAAAAATGTGTTAACATTTTATGAGAAAGAAACTTGGCTGTTACGTGTATTAAAATATCAACTTTTTGAAATACACTGTCAGTCTTCTTTCAGTAATTACAATTTCCAAAACTAGTAGAATATAATTAAGTTGGTTAACTATTGTTCTCTATGATTTTACTTTGGCATGAGTTGCTTACTCTTGTCGAATTCAGGCAAATTTATAATAATTCTTGTTAAAACCAAATATACTTAAAATATGAGTTTCCAAAACAATAATGCAGTTAAAAAGCAAAAGTGTGCAAAAGGCATTTTAACAGAGAAATTAACAGATATTTTACTCAAGTTTAACTTTTGTATTTTAAATTTATATTTAAAAATAAAATCAAGTTAATAATAGCTAATATTAAGGAGTTGCGGTTCCTGATTCTCACTAAGAAAATATCAGAAAATATCAAAGATAAATGATTGACTCCCAATAATGAGTACACTATGTTAAATTTTAATGTTAAATTGAAAAGTTACATTGGGAAATTGAAATTATAATTATCATGAATTCTGCAATGAAAGATATCAATAAGAGTAGGTTGAAAAAAATAATTTTACACTGAAAGGGTCTAATTCTGTCAAAGTTTCCATCAAAACAGCAGACTAGACAGTTGGAAGAATGAGTAAAACACAAAAAAACAAAGACAAGATATAAGAAAAATAAACAATAATATATTAAATAATACTGATAATAGGTTTATCTAGTAGCGGATGAACATTGTCCCTGCTAGAGAGCTTCATGAATTCCTCCTACTAGAATTGATATTGTGTGGGATTTAACTACCACTTCTTCTTATAGATTTTCTCTGGATCAGACAGCAGGTGCACATCACCCTAACATTTTAAGTCTCATATACTATTTACCTTCTCAAGCTAGGTGAGTAAGCTGTCTATGATCGGGTGTCCTGCCTGCACTCATCTGCAATACTACTACAAATATCCTTTTTTGACATGAAGGTTTCCCCCAAAACATCTGAAGTCTACAGAAGCTGAACCTCACATTGTGTTCTAGACTCTTTAATGGCCCCTAGAACAGCAGTTTTGGTCTACGACATACCAAACTCTCCCTTTGAATGAAGTCCTTGGCTGCTCATCTTTTTTTTCAGCCACCTTTCACAAAACAGGCACTTTACCCTTACTAGGCACCCTACCAGTATCTTTCTGATTGTTGGCCCAACGTAAACACTGCCTTGGAGTATACATTGTGCTTTCAGGCACCAAAGAACTGATAAAAGGACCAATCAAGACAATAACCCAACCACCAGACTACCAGGGTTCCTCTATTTTTTCCTTCTCTTTTTTTAAATTTTCTTTTACCCTTTTCTGTCACATTGTCTATCTTCTCATTTCCTTTATTTTTATACTTTTACTAATTCGTTTAGTAATCTCACCTCCCTTTAAAAACAAAACCAAAACAAAAAACCTGCACACTTCTGTTTTTTGCAGTTTGGCTGATTTTATGTTTATTTAAAATTCTTTGGTCCCAAACACTAAGAGTGTCTACAAAGCTCAGCCCTGCACACTTCCTATATTTTACCCAATGATAAAAGCAAAGACCAGCACCACCTCACAGACAACCAAGTGCAACTGACACCCATGAAAGTGCTTTCAACCTCACTAAATTATCAAGAAGCAGAGAACAGCATTTACCACTCCGTTTTTTATCACTTCCACCAGAATGCAAGAAATTAATGACTAAGAATTGCTAAAGGATTTAGTGGCATAATGAGCTCATATTCAATCAGATATAGCAAAATGTTATAATACAAAGAGGACATCACAAAGTCTTGGATATAATAGATAACTTAAAAAAAATAGATAACTTCATACCACTCACACAATTATTTCACAAGAGAATATGCTCTTAGCACTTCCTAAGAAGAAATTCAGCAGACTAATAATTAAGTGTTTTCAGTGAATTTAGAAATTTGTGGGAATCATATACAAAATCATGGAAGGTATACGTAAAAATCTGTAAGAAGTAAGACAAATACAAGACTAATAAATTGTTAAAAAAATTAGAAGGCCAATAAAAATAGTTTTAAGTTCAGAAGATTCAAACTAAAATTTCAAAAGTGGCAAAACATGGAAGACAAAAAATAACAACTGAATATAAGGAGCAGAAATTATTGACATAGAAAAGAAATCTCTCCATTCTAATCTGCTAGAGGAACCATCAAACAACAAGGAAAGAATATGAAGAAAGCATAGGAATTATGTATCACACTATAAAAACAAGTCATTACCAGTGACTGGAATTTCAAAACAATTAGAACAAAAAAGAAATTAAAAGAAAAGGATAGAGAATTTTTTAAGACAACTTCCCAAATATAATGAAAATTTAAAAAAAAAAACTTGAAACCAAGAATCACAATGAACCCATAAACAATGTAAACCAGAAAAGGAAATTACTAAGTTATTTCAAAATCAAATTTTTAAAAATCAAATTAAAAAAAAAACACTGAAAAATTGAAATCTGTTGGAGAAAAAGGACTGACCACAAAAGAAAGAAAATCAACACTACTGATCTTCACCTTCTGGACAGAAACCACGTTTGGAAGATATCAATGAATATATATATATAAATGATATGGTGATATATATGCATTATGGTGTGATGAGATATATATATATATATATATATATGTGTGTGTGTGTGTGTGTGTGTGTGTGTGTGTGTGTGTGTATTATGGTATAATGTCAGAGTAAAGGAAATACTAACTCCAAATTTGTTCCTCACAATATAACAAAACTAAGACATTTCCAGATGAACAAAATTTAAGTAAATCTATAAAAATAAAATAGCAATTTTACAATAGTTACTTAAGACAATTCTTTGCACACAGAAGCAAAAACAATAGTGACAATCAGAAATTAACCCATACAATAAAATGACATAATTCATAAAGTAACTAAAACATAGAAACACAAAAAGTGAAACAAACATAGAGATTAAACTTAAAAAAAATAGATTAAGCCTAGTGAACCAAAAATTGGTGCTATGTGACATCAACTACAACTCATAACATCCTCTGAAAAAAACCTCTGAAACACATCCTGTCATGGGTCAATCTCACCGTCTCTGACACACCTGTCTCCATTTCCACCTTTATTCTTTCAATCAATATTATTCCCGGTCTTCTCTTCTACACTGACTCTCTATCCATCCAGGCATTATGTCCTTCTCCAAGTATTGGCCCTTCTGACAACGTACCCAAAATATGTGAGACCCTTAAGTGTTTTAAGGAGCAACCTGGTTCAACCCTATCCAGGGTAGAACTGTTTCTTCTATTGGGAGTCTGTGGTATGTTCAGTACTCTACTACAGCACCACAACTCAGAAGAACAATTTTTTCTTCTGTCATTCTTAGTCATTATCCAGCTTTCAGATCCCTTTCAAGCAATCAAGAAGATCATGGTCTGGGTCAGGTGCACCTTAGTTTCTAGACTGGTATTGATCTTTAGCCCTCTGGAGAGGAACCTGTTGTGCAAATACATTATGTGGTCCAAAATCAAGAAAAGAGTACATCAGGAGTGTATCTTCTCAGTCTATAAATGAGAACAATTGTGAAAGAAAATTGTTAGGAAAAGCTATTCCTTAGAGAGGGATATATATCATGCTTGAGATGGTGGAAGATCAATAAAAGAAAGAAAGATCTTCAGCAAGATAGACTGACATAGTGACCATAGAATTGTGCTTTATAAATTACGAAGATGGCCCAGAATAGAATAGGGTTCAGATCTGTTTGTAGGGTAACTATGAATCATGCTCAACTCGATGATTTCGAACACCAACAATTGAGTAAAACAAAGTAACCACTATTAAAAATAGTTTGGTCCTTTCTTAAAAATTTGAAAATGGAAATATTGTTTGATCCCAAACTTTTTCCAAAGGTATAAATACTGACAAAGTTAGAGTTGATATACAATCATAGGTTCTTCATTTACTGTAACTGTAGACACATTAACATGCAATATCATCAACAATTGTGGTACTAAGAGAGAAAGTGCTTTCCCCAATTAGCAGCAAGACTTGAAGGAGACAGGTGAAAGGTCCTGGTGAAAATGAGACCCTGGTGACGATACCCTGATGATGGTGGTGGAGAGACTATGGCATTACTGTGGAGAAACTGTAGCAAGGTGTAACCAGAAGAATCTTGAGACAGAGGCCATTGTTAAAGTTTTTACTTTTCTTTATAGATTACTATGAGAGACGCTGACTTTTAACTGCTCTGAGACAAACATAGCTGAATAATTTGGATTTCAGTTAAGAACTGAAACCAAGATTTTTACGAATGTAAAAAACGTGTTTTGCTGTTAATCTGTTTTGGAGCTGCTGGACAAAACTTGAATTTGTATTGTAAGATATTCCAATTCCCAAAATATTTCCCTAATAAACCTTAGTGTTTGTACCACAACTGCGTATGTCTTTGAGTTAACAATGAATAAACTAACTTCTTGCTGCTGGTGTGGCTCTGGAGGCACCATGGGGCTGAGCTATGGTCTCTTTATGTTCTTTCTGCATTATAGCAGTGAGACCATGGCCTTTTCCCTAGATGTCCTACATTCTGCTCTTCTTACACCTTACATTGGTTAAAAGTAACAAAGACTGTGAACAACCATTTATAATACGGCTATTGATCTTATCCTTCCAGCTCAAATATGGGGGGGGCGGGGGAGCAAAAATGTATAGAAACAATTAGTACAAAGAACTAACAGACCACTTGAACCTTCAACACCTTGAAGCCAGTAGAATGACTGTCTACGACTCCTGACTACTATACAATGGATCTTGGATACAATGGGGAAAGTATGAAACAATAAATAACAAAAAATATCAGACATTATGCTTGTGTGTGATATCAAGAGGATATAATTAAACTGAGGTATTTTGTTATGCAATTACTTACACATAATGGAATACTTACACATAATAGAATACTGTATAATCATTTAGAATAGTAAGAAATTTTCAAAATATTTCATAAAGTGGATAAATCTAGAGGACAAAATTCTATTTGCATGTGATATTAATAATATTTTCATGAATTTCAAAAATATCCTAGCATATTAAAATATTTCTATTATTCATTATTACAAGGACATTTTAGTCTTTAAATATTAAGATAATTGATTCTTACCGTATTATTATTGAAAGTAAAGACAAAACCAAATATTGTGAATTTTAAAATGTACTTTTATTGTTTAATTAATAATAATAGTCTAATCTTATTTTCACGACTTCTTAGATAAACAGTTATAATATTCTGTTCTTGACATGTTGTTGTTATGTGCCATCGAGTTGCCTGAAATAGCCTACAGCAACTCCTAATCCTGCCCTCTCCTAAGCTAGTCTCACTAATTGTGACATGCCATCCCCCTTTGCCTGAGTCACTGTATCAATCCATCTCATCAGAGTCTTTCTCTCTTACACTGCCCATAATTCCAAGCATGATGTCCTTCTCCAAGGACTAGTCTTTCCTGGCAACATGTCCAAAGTATGTGAGATAAAGTTTCAAAATTATAGCCTTCAAGGAGAAACGTGGTTTCATCCTCTTCAAGACAGATCTATTTGTTTTCTTAGTTCAAGACTTTTCTCCAACACTACAATTAAAAGGCATTGATTCTTCTCCATCCTCCTTACTCATTGTCCAGCGCTCTGATGCAGAGTAAGTAATTGCAAAGACCATGGCCTGGATTAAGTGCATCTTCGTCTCTAGATTGACATCATTGTTTTTCAGAACTCTGGAGAGGTCTCTGACAGCAAATTTTCCCAGTGCAATGCATCTTTTGATTTTCTGACTGCTGGTATTAAGAGTGCTGATTGTGGATCTTAGCAAGCTGTAATTGGTTTATTTTTTTTTTTATTTTTTTAACTTTATTATTCATTTCAATGAAAATTTACAGAGACTTTGGATTTCCATTCATTCATTGTTGCACTTTTCTCCCCTCCCAATCCTCCCCCCTAGTACACTACCCTCTTGGAAAAGTAAAGGAAAAATTCTTTCATTGTCTTACAACCCCTTCCCCTAGGTCCAATCCACTATGCAGTCTTTGCTCTAGACTCCTGTCATGACAAAAATACCTAATCACATATCCCTTTTAAACAGTTTTCTCCCTCATCTGTTTCAATACAGTATACACTATTGAACCCATCTTTCTCAGTCTCCCCCAAATCTGCTACTCTTTTTCTCTTCAGCGATGCATTTAAACCATTCACATTCAGTGTGATTATTGAGAGGGAAGGTTTTATTGCTATCATTGTGTTGAGTTCTTTTTGATGTTTTTGCTAGTTACTTTGGTCCTTGCTGCTTTCTGTGATACCTCTGTAAAAAGGACATCTCTGAGTCTTTCCTGCAACACTGGTCTTGTTTTTAAAAACTCTCTACGTTTCTGTTTTTCTGGGAATATCTTGATCTTTCCTTCATATTTGATGGATAATTTTGCTGGGTACGGTATACTTGATTGACAGTTATATGTTGTTTCTTTATACCCCAGATTATATAACTGTGATATGTTCTTTCTCTTTTGCAAAGGGATTTTACTCAGCCTTAAATATAGAAGCAATATATACCATAATTTGGATAAATCTACTTTAGAGAGAGAAATGCTATGAATTTTCTGTAAAAAAGGATATTAATATAGTAATAGTGTCAAACTACACTATCTTCAATTAATAGATAAATAGTGTAACAGTGTACTAGTATGGAGCCACCAGAGAGTTGATATTTAGCAGCAACTCTCTATGGTTTATGCTACCAAGAGCTCCTTAAATAAGTTTCTTGTTGACGCTGCCCATCAGTTCAGTGGTGAGAATTTTTGCATTTTTTTTACATTGAGATGCAAACCATATTGAAGTCCGCATTGTGTGACCTTCTGAAGCAAGTACTTCAAGTACTCTTCACTTTCAGCAAGCAAAATTTTGTCATCTGCATACCAAAGATTATTGATGAGTCTTCCTCAAATTCTGTTGTCACATTCTTCTTCCTATAGTCCTTTTGGAGCATCATGTCCCCCTCCAAGGAATAGGCTCTCCTAGTAACATATCTGATATATGAGGTAAAGACCTCATTATCGTTTTCTCCAAAGAACACTCTGCACCCTCTCCAAAAAATATTTGCTTATTATTTTGGCAGTCCACAGATGTTCAACTCTCTTTTAGAAGAACACACAGTTCAAAGACATCAACTATTGTATGAATTTTATTCTTTTTTCCAGCTCTCAGATGCATAAGCAAGCGATCAGAGAGACCATGGCCTGAATCAAATGTATCTTAGTCCTTCAAAGTGACAAAATTATTCCTCAATAATTTGGAGAAGTGCCTGACTGCAGACTTTCCCAGGAAAAAACATCTCTTGATTTCCTGACTGCTAGTTTCAAGGATGTTAATTGTGGATCTAAGTAAGATTAAATTGTTACTTCAGTCTTTTCTCCATCCATCATGATGTTGACTGTCAGGCCAGTGGTAAAAATCTTTCTTTTCACGACTCGATATCCATTATATATTGAAGTCTACATTTTTTTATCTTCTGCAATAAGTGCTTCAATTTCTCCTCACTTTCAGCAAGCAAGTTTGTGTTATTTGCATAACGTATGTTCATGATACTTCTTCCTTCTATCCTGATGCCATATGCCTCATCACAGAGTCCGTATTCTCAAATAATTTTCTCTGTATAGAGATTGAATAGGTATAGACAGATAATACAATCTTGACACACTCCTTTCTTGATTTTACCATGCAGTGTTTCCCTGCCCTGTTTATTCAGCAGCCTCCTTGTCTAGCTATAGCTTTCTCATGAACACAATTAAGTCTTCTGAGAGTCTCATTCTTCTCAATGTTAGCCATAGCTTATTGATTCACACAGTCAAATGCCTTTGCATAGGCAGTAATGTGCTAACAGGCATTCTTCTGGGATTATTTACTTTCAGCCAGGATCTATCTGATATCAGTAATGATATCATTGGTGCCACAGCCTCTTCTAAATCTTTCTTGAACTTCTGTCAGTTCCCTATCTTTGTACTTTCTAGCTACTTTTGAATGATCTTAACAGTACTTTCTTTGAATGTGATATTAATGATATTTTTGATAGTTTACATATTTGTTGGATCATGTTTCTTGGGAATGGGAACAAAAATGGATCTCTACCAATCCACTAGCCAGATATTTGTCTTCTAAATTTCCTAGCATAGAATGGTGAGCGCATCCAGGGCTGCATCTCTTAATTGAAACAACCCAAATGGTACCCCATTGATTCCTGGGGATTTTCCTCCACCCCCACCCCCGATGCTTTCAATGCAACTTCCACTTTTTCCTTCATTAACATTAGCTCCCTCTCATGTAATACTTCCTGAAATGTTACAGTGTCAGTCAGTTCTTTTTGATAATGTGATTTTATGTAGTCCATCCATCTTCTTTTGATGCTTTCTGGGTCAACATATGGCCCGCAGCATCTTTCAATATTGAGACTAGAAGATTATATTTGTTTTTCAGTTCTTGTACTTTGAGAAATACAGAGTGAGTTCTTCCCTTTTTATTCGCCAATTCTAGCTCTCTGTACATTCCATTATAATACTAAATTTTGTCTTAGCTGGCCTTTAAAATCTTCTGTTTAGCTCTTTTACTTTAGCATGTATTCCCTTTGTTTTGACGTTTGACACTCTAGAACATTAGTTAGAGTCTTCTGACATCCATATGAATTTTTTTATTTCTCCTCTGTCTTTATAATTATCTTTTGCTTTCTTCATAGATGATCTTCTTGATATTATTCCACAACTCATGTGGTCTTCAGTCATTGGTTTTCAATGTCTCAAACCTATGGTTAAGTTCATTTTGAAATTCCAGTGGAATTGGTTCAAGATTATATCTTGGTTCTCATGGACTTATTTTCGTTTTCTTCAGCCTCGATTTGAACTTACGCATGAGTGATTGATGATCTGACCCACAGTCTACCCCTGGCCTAGTTTTGACTGCCAATATTGAGCTTCTCCAACAATTTCTTGTACAAATATAGTCAATCTGATTCCCATGCAGTCCTTCAGATAAAGTTCATGAATAAAGTCATTGTTTTGTCTTTTTATTAAAAAAAAGGTATTTTCAATAGATATATCATCGAAAATAAAATACAAAATGTATTCATTCTATTTTTCAGCCTCATTCCTATCACCAGTCTCAGGTTTTCTAACTATTCCTTCTTCACTCTTTCCAACTTTTGTAGTCTAGTCACCAATTATCACCAATGCATCTTGAGTGCATGTAGAGTTAAGTTTCAGACTGCAAGATTAGCTAAAAAATTTCAAATTATTTCCCTGTTTATAGATGAAGGAGTGTATATTTGAATAGAATTTTGTTAACAGGTCTTCCTTGTATGCATATGGATAATATCCAGTGACTCACAATACTGTTTTTCAGAATAAAATGTGGAGTTGATTTTTTATTATGAATGCAAAACCACTCTTCTGGTTTTCATTTCTAACACAGTATACTATATACTATATGTTTATCTGATTCAAAGTGTTTAAAGCAAATCCACTAGTCCAGTTCATTTCACTAATATGTAGTATGTCAATGTATATGCATTCTTTTTAATGTTTTAAAATTTCTAGTTTTCCAACATTCCAGCTGTGTGTGTGTGTGTAGTTGTTGTGTACTGTCTAGCCAGAATTTACTCAGAGTTGCCTTTCCAGGGGTTTTCAGAGGTACTTAATCCCCTGGGAGAAGATTGCCCATTGTTCTCCTGGAGCAACTCGTGGTCACTAAGTGCATGCTTTTCAGATTGCAGTGCAAATTCTTGTTGCTAAGCCACCAGTGCTCCAGATATATGTACATATGTGTGTATATATATGCATGCATATGTTGTTGTTGTTAGGTGCTATCAAGTATGATTCATAGTGAATCTTTGAACAAAAGATCCAAACTCAGTTCTATCCTGCCCCATCCTCAGATTTCCTGAAACAAAAGAGCCACTGCAGCTGTCACCTTGTCCATCCACATGACTGAGCGTTCTTCCTCTCCTTCTCTAACTCTCCACCCTGTCCTGCATCATGTCCCTCTCCGAGGAATAGCACCTCCTAGCAATATATCTAAAGGATGTTAGGTGAAGCCTCATCATTCTTTTCTCTAAAGAGCATTCTGGTGTCATCCTCTCCAAGGCATATCTGTTCATTCTCTTGGCTATCCATGGAATGTTCAGTGCTACAGCTCAAAGGTGTCAATTCTTTTTTGTGTGTCTTTCTTATACATTATCCAGCTCTTGGATGCATAGCTAGTAAATGGAAAGACTATGGTCTGAATTAGACATACATTAGTCCTCAAACAGATATCACTACTCCTCAATAATTTGTAAAGGCCCTTAACTGTAGATATTCCCAGTGCAGTGTGTCTCCTTATTTCCTGACTGCTGATACCAAAGGAGTTCATTGTGGATCCAAGTAAGATGAAGCTGCAGACAGCTTCAATCTCCTCTACAATCATAATGACATTTCCTATTAGTGCAGTGGTAAAAATCTTTGAATCTTTGTTTTCTTGATATTGAAATGCAATCCATACTGCCTGCTGCATTCCTTGATTTTCCACAAAAAGCGCTTCAAGTCCTCCTCACTTTCAGCAAGTAAGGTTTTGTCATCTGTATAGTACTGTTTTTTTATTAAGTCTCCCTTCAATCCTGATGCCACATTCCTTTTCATTGAGTCCAGCTTCTTGAATAATTTGCTTAGCATATAAGCGTGAACAGGTATGGAGATAGACTACAACCCTGAAACATTCCCTTCCCAGTTCCAAACCATTCAATGCCCTGCTCCTCCATTAGTAAAATAGCCACATGATCCAGTTATAGATTTCACAATTAAATGCTCTGTGATTCCCATTCTTCTCAACATCAGCCACAACTTGTCATGATCCACACAGTCAAACACCTTTGCATAGTCAATAAAGCACAAAGAGATATTCTTCTGGTATTCCTTACTTTCAGCCCGGACCCATTTGATATAAGTAATTATATAGAAATGGAGGTCAGAAGATTGCACTGGAGTACCAGAAGCCAAATCTGAAGGAAAATATGTCAAAGTGAAAGAGCTAAACAGACAATTTAAAATAGTAGCTCGGGAGAACAAAACAAAGTACTATCATGGAAAGTGTAGACAGCTGGAATTGGAGGATAAAAAGGAAAGAACTAACTTTGTATTTCTCAAAACTGAAAGAAATGAAAACAAATTTAAGCCTCATGTCGTAATACTGAAAAATGCTATGGGCAATATTTTGAATGTCTCAGAAAGCATCAAAAGAAGGTGGAAAGAATACACAAAGTCACTGAACCAGAAAGAATTTATTGACACTTAAAATTTCAGGAAATACCATATGAATAGGAACCAATGGCAATAACGAAAGAGAAAGTAGTAGCTACATTGAAGACATTAAAAAAATAAATGAAAAAATAAAGCTCCAGGAATCAATGGGATACCAATTGGCTTTTTTTTAATTAACAGAGATAGCATTGGATGCACTCACCAGTCTATGCCAAGAATGTGGAGGGCAGATGTCTGGCCAATGGAATGGAAGAGATTCATATTTGTTCCCATTCCCAAGAAGGGTGATCGAACTGAATGTGGAATTTTTCAAACAATATTACTGATATCACATGCAAGCAAAATACTGCTGAAGACCCTTCAAAAGTGACTGGAACTTAACATAGATAGGGAATTGCCAAAAGTTCAAGTAGGATTTTGAAGAGGCCATGACACCAGGGATATCATTGCTGATGTGTGTGTGTGTGTGTGTGTGTGTGTGTGTATATATATATATGTTGTTGTGCATAGGGTTTTCAGAGGCCTGCTATTTCAGAAGTGGGCGTCCAATCCTTCTTCCTAGTCTGTCTTAATCTGAATGTTCAGATTTAGAGGAGTATCTGACAGACA
>NW_006399784.1:3911912-3935041 GCF_000299155.1 Elephantulus edwardii | reverse complement strand
CTACAACTATAGCTATATCTATAACTATAACTATAACCATAAATATAAATATATATTCTCTGAGTCTTCTTCTGACATACTTTGGGAATGTTGCAAGGAGGCACAAGTCCTTAGAAAGGGACAGCATGCTTTAAAGTGTGGAGAGATGGAGAAGAGAGGGAGACAATAGATGAGATGGATTGATTCAGTAACTGAAGTATTAAAGATAGGTGTGTCACAGACAGTAAAGTTGGCAGAAGTTAGAAGGGGTTTCAGGGCTGTTTTATTTAGAAGGAGCTGGAGACAGAAAATCAAAATGGCCAAATTTGCTCAGCATTTCTTAAATTGAAGGAAATGAAGAACAAATTCAAACCTCAAGTTGCAATACATAAGGATACTTTGGGCAAAATTTTAAATGATCCAGGACACATTTAAAAAAAGATGGAAAGAGTATACAGAGTAATTGTACCAAAAAGAATTGGTGGACACAGAATAATTTCATGAAACATATGAGAAAGAGCCTGTGGTGATGTGGGAAGAAGTTCAAGCTTTTTTGAAAGAATAGGGAAAAAACAAGTCCCTAGGAATTGATGGCATACCGATTGGCATATTTCAACAAACAGATGCTGCCTTGAATGTGCTCACCAAGTTGTGCCAAGAAATTTGAAGGATAACCACCTAGTCTACTGACTGGAAGAGATCTCTATTTGTTCCCATTCCAAAGAAAGGTAATCCAAAAGAGTGTGAAAATTATCTAAGAGTATCATTGATATAACATCCAAGCAAGATTCTGTTGAAGATTATCCAAAAACAACTGGAACAGCACATCAATAGAGAACTGTCTGAAGTGCAGGCTGGATTTAGAAGAGGCCATTGGTAGCAGGGATATTATCACTAATGTCAGATGGATTTTGGTGGAAATCAAAGAGCACCAGAAGAATGTCTATCTGTGTTTCATTGACCATGCAAAGGCATTTGACTGTGTGGATCCCAACAAACTGTGGCTGACTCTGAGAAGAATGGGAATCCCAGAACACTTGATTGTGCTTGTGCAAAACCTTTACTTGGAGCAGGAAGCAGTCAGAACAGAGCAAGGAAACACTGCATGGTTCAAAATTGGGAAGAGTGTACTCTCTATATATCTTTTCAATCTATGTGCGGAACAGATGATCCAGGAGGCTGGGCTCTATAAGAGAAGTGTGGCATGAAGATTGGAAGTAGCCTTATCGTTACGCAGATGACACAACCGTGCTTGCTGAAACTGAGGAGGACCTGTTGTCTTGTTGCAAATGGTGAATGACTGCAGCCTTCAATATGTATTGAAGCTCAACATCAAGAAAATAAATTTCTTACCACTGGTTTGATTGGCAGCATTATGCTGTATGATGAAAAGATTGAGGTTGTTGACAGCTTCAGTGTGTTTGGCTCTACAGTCAATGCTTTTGGTACCAGCAGCCAGGAAATTAAAAGGCGAATTGCATTAAGAAGGCCTGCTGTCAGAAACCTCTCAAAATAGTGGAGAGCAGCGTGTCAGTCTGGAGACTAAAGTGCACCTGATACAGGTATATGGTCTTTGCAATTACGTGCTATTAATCATAGAGCTGGACAATAACTAGGTATGATAGAGGGAGGGTTGATGCCTTTGAACTTTGGTGGTAGAGAAGATTATTGAATATACCATGAACTGATAGGAGAACAAACAAATTAGTTCTGGAGAGGGTGAAAACTGGCTGCTCCTTGAAGGCAAGGATTCTGAAGCTCTGTCTGACATACTTTGGATATGTTTCAAGGCAGGATCAGTCCTTGGGACTGTGCTTGGGAATGTGGAGGAAAAGCAAAGGAAAGGAAGACCCTTGATTAGATGGATTGATTCAGTCACTGGCATAATGCTGATAGGTGTTTCGTAGACAGTAAGATTGGCAAAAGAGCGAACAGGATTTAGGGCTGTTGTACATAAGTTAGCTATGGGTCACAGGTCACTTAACAGCACATAACGATGATGACAAAAACAGCAACAACAACCCGAGTCACAAGTGACTTGATGGTTCATAACAGCAAACAACAATTTTAGTATTCAAAGGAGAGAAATATTTATTACTTTCAAGTAATTTAAAGTTATAATGCAGAATATTTTATTTTAGCTCTCATGGATATGATCCAAAGAATGAAAGCAATCATTTAAATGTTCAAGTAACTTTATATTTAGGGTTTATTAGTTGATAAATAGTTTGTGACTGTTACGACTTTTCATACTGGTATCAAAGCATCCATGTAATGCACATTCCTATTATGCTAGCTCTTATTCTGGCAGTATCTACTTGTTTATTGCTGATGTTGGTAAGTAAAACCCAGAAAATAGCATAGCACAAGCTATCAAATTTATAAAAATTATTTTATTTATCAAATAAAAAGCAGTGGCACTTTCATACCTTATTGCATTCAATAGAAAGTGTTCCTATATGTGTAACAGAGTACAAACTTCAGCTAATAAGTCATTGAAGCTCTACTTTTTATTTTCAACCTAAATAGTCATCATTTTACATTTTAGCATCTTAAATGGTGAATGAAGAATTGAAGGGACAGAAAAAGAAAAAAATTTAATTTCTTGTTATTCAAAATATGCCTGCACAAACAAAAAGGAGAGTGAGCTATTTTTTTTAAGAGTTCACACTTTAAAAAAAATATTTTTGGTGTTATGAATATTTCTTGTTCAGAAACTCTTGACTTTTTCCATCTTCAAAGGGTCCAAAATATTTTGTGATCATTTCAAACTTAATATTGACTTTGTATGAGTGAATGAGTATGTGAATATATACGCATATCTGTGAATATAATAAATATAGTAAAGCAGTTTCATTTATTTGAATTGACATAAAAATAGTAATTGTAATATACTTTTTATTCCCAGAATGTATTTCCAGAGAGGTTTAAAGAATTACTCTAACCTTGAATAAATCAATACTAAACATTAAGATCAAATAACTGAAGTTATATAACAAGTTTTACTTTATTTTAAAGTTATCTCCTACATCCCCCCCCCCAAATGAGGGAAATATTTCATATTTAAGTAGATACCCTTAATTTTATGGCTAGCTAGCTACGAACTCTGGCCCAGAGTTTGCCAGTGTTTGGGCATGCTGGAATGGTAGAATACTGGAGGTATGATAAAATGGTAAAATACGCCTGGAGGAAAGGGCGAGCGTCTTTCCTGAGTCTCAGTTTCAGCTGGATGCATGTGGCCTCTGAATCCTGGAAGAAAGGCAGGTCTGGAATGCTGGGCATTTGTGGCTTTCTGTTTGTCCCAAGTGGGTGGCTACAGAGTGAAGACTTGCTAGATGAATTAGGGGGTCTCTGGTCCAGAGTTTGCCAGCGTTGTCCACTTGCCATACTGAGATAACCTGTGGTTTCTGTGAAGCTAAACATTGTGACAGTGATGTATCAAATGCAATAATGGTGACCCATCATGGACTGTTTGATGGAGCTCCCCAATTAAAACAAGCCTGGAAGCAGGAGAGGCATCCACTTCTGTAAATTGCTTGCCTCTGGAAATCCTATAAACCTGGAGAAAGGATGAAAGCTATGCAATTGTCAATGACTTTTGTTCATAGGGTCACTATGAGTCGCCTACAACTCAACAGCACTTAACAACAACAGGTAGATATGAAAGGAGCAAATGCAATGTGGGGATAGCCAAGTGTGACTTCTACCTGCTGCATAAAAAGGAACTGTCCCATAAATAGTATCTATAGCAGTAAATAGATAGTTACTAGGTAATACACACCTCTCCCAATGTTCTTGCACCTATTTGCACCTATTTCTGGGTTCAATATTTGTTGTTGACTTACAGATTTTACTCACAGTTGTAGTATAAAAAGTGAGGTTTATTAGAGAAATATGTCAGGAAGTGCGAGAAGCAAATAACTTGAATATCTCACAGTACTAGTCCAGATGTAGTCCAGCACTCCCAAGACAGATTAAGAACGAAAAACTATTCTTTAATTTGTAAAGGGTCTGATTCAACAACACAGTGCAAGAAGACTCTCATTTCCTCAATCATCCAGCAAAGTTTGGTCCAGAGGAGTTATAGGTCAGCTTCTCGTTCGAACATCCTCAAGAACAGTAAAATCTTTAACTATGGCCAGCACAGATGCAAGACACCTAAGGTCATACCTTTCAGAATCTCTCCAAAACAATGTGACAGTCTCTCTGACACGATCACCAGGGTATCACCAAGAGGGTCTCAGCCTGGTCTGTCTCTTACCAGAGTCTTACTCTCATCTCCTTCAAGTCGTGCTGTGCAGTATGAGAAGAAGCACTTTCTCCTGTATCGTAATCTCACCACTGTTGATGATGTATCTATAGTTAAGGTAGCTGGAGACCAGAGACAACTAACATATGGCTAGGAAAGCTAACTTTTATGCTAATATCACCGTAGACCAGGTCAATATTTTCTGTTTTGATGACAGATTTTATATATTTTAAATAACAACCTAATATTACAGTAGTCAAGGCTTTAGTGACATTCTTTTTTTAAAAGTTTACTTTATTAATTTTAATGAACATTTAGAGAGATTTTGGATTTCCATTTATTCCTTGTTACACTTTTCTCCCTGCCCACACTTCCCCCCAGTTCGTTCCTCTCTTTGAAAAGTAAAAGAAAAATTCTTTCATTGGTATACAATCCCCCGCAACCCCCAATCCCCAATGCCCCGAGTACACTCCACTATGTAGCCTTAATTCTGGACTCTTGTGATAACCTTAATACCCTATCATATATATCGCTTTTAAATTTTTCTCTTCCTCATCTGTTTCAATGCAGTATACATAATTTATCCATTTTGTCTCAGTCTCACACCAACCCTGATATCAGTCCCATTTTACAACAGTGGCACCATGCAGTATTTGTCCTTTTGTGACTGGGAACGAAGGAAGGAAGAAAGGAAGGAAGGAAGGGAGGGAGGAAGGAAGGAAGGAAAGAAGGAAGAAGGAAGGAAGGAAGGAAGGAAGGAAGGAAGGAAGGAAGGACCAATATTTTTGCCTCACTTTTTTGATTTCTGATGGGGGGTGGGGGGAAGTTCATTCTCTTATTCTGAGTTTCTTTTGAGGCACAAAGAAAATGCTAGATTTCCCCTTTAGTATGACTCATATAGTCAATTCTTTACCCTTGTTGTTGTTGTTGTTATGTGCCGTCGAGTCGCCTGCGACTCATAGCGACCCTATGTACAATGGCCCTAAACTCCGCTCTGTCCTGTGTCAATCGCACTGTCTCTGACACTCCCATCCCAATTATCCCAGTCACTGAATCAATCCACCTCATAGAGGGCCTTCCTCTCCTGCGCCGTCCCTCCACCCTCCCAAGCATGATGTCCCTCTCTAAGGACCGGTCTCTCCTCACTACATGTCCAAAGTAAGTTAGACGGAGTCTCAGAATCCTTGCCTCCAAGGAGCCACCCGGTTTAACCCTCTCCAGGACAAATCTATTTGTTTTCCTAGCAGTCCATGGTATTCTCAGTACTCTTCTCCAGCACCACAGCTCAAAGGCATCAATTCTCCTTCTATCCTCCTTGGTCATTGTCCAACTCTCTGATGCATAACAGGTGATTGCGAAGACCCTGACCTGTATCAGACGCACCTTAGTCTCCAGAGAGACACCACTGCTCTTCAGCACTTTGGAGAGGTCCCTAACAGCAGACTTTCCCACGGCAATGCGCCTTTTAATTTCCTGGCTGCTGGTGCCAAGACTGTTGACTATGGAGCCAAGCAAACTAAAGCTGTGTACAATCTCAATCTCTTCACCATCCATCCTGATGCTACCAGTTTTCCTTCTTCTCCTTTATCATTTCTTTTCATCCATTCCAGCCCAAATCTCAGAAAGACTAGTCTTGTAAGTGCTTCCTCTAGCCCATTCTCATTCATATTGTGTAGGATTATTTATGTACAACACTTATGGACTATCTCAATCACTAGGCAAGAAGTATTCACTGTTAACCCTACTTTTACAAGAAAGGGTGAAGGTATATTTCAACCCATCAGATCCTTGGGAGTTCTTGTAAACAAGTTTAAAGATGTTGTTACACTTGTTTTCTCAGAAATCACTCCTGATTCTGGCATTGGTAGCTGCATCCCTGGACCTGTACCTACAAATTATGGCAAGAAGAAAACAATTTCAGGTGATTTGGAGAATAATTGTATAGTAGCAACAACATCCTCCTCTACTCCCTCTTCTCCAGTTATCTCTGAGAAATAAAGGAAACAGATGAGACCCCTCTCATGTTGAGTATGAGCACACACTCTTGAAGACAGCCTTTCCTGCCTCCCTGTTTCAGATAAAAAGTGTTTTGATTGCCTATTCCAATCCTCTGTCACATTACTACTCTGAGGATGGTAAATAGCATGGCATACCCATTTAATATGAAGTTTGTTGGATCATTGCTTTACTCTGTCTGTTAAAAAGCATGTTCCTTGGTCTGAGGAAATATAACTTGATGGCCCAAACTAGTACAGTACCTTTTGTTCCTATATTTTAACAGTATTTTGACATTTGCATCAATTACAAGATCTGAGTTGCCTAGGATAGAGCAGGGTTTAGGGCTGTTGTACATAGTGTGGCTATGAGTCACAGGCTAGTCGATGGCACATAACAACAATAGGACAGAGTTAGCATCTATTTTTGTGATAACCTTTTTGGAGCCACTTAGTGCCACTGATGCCATTTGTCCAATATAATAAACTTAAAAACCGTGTGCAAGATAGTCCTTTCTGGGAATATGCAGCATAGCAATCTCCAACCTGTCTTGCTGTGCGGTAGAGCAAGTCTTCTCTTGACCAATATGAAGTTGTTCACAGGGCACTGTCCATGTAGCTAATGGACACTGGGAGCTTCTCCAGATGTTGCAGGATATGACCAATGGGAAAAGAGGCTACTTGCTTATGAGTACAATGAATGCCTCCCTAAATTTTCTCTATGGCTTGTTCCTGTATGAACCAATTCCTCTTTATCGCAGAGCTATTTGGGGTACATCTTTTTTTATTAGAGTGCTTTTCCAATATCACCAAGAAATTATGCTTATTTCAGGTCTCATAATAATCTTAAGTCCTGTCATTGCAGTAGTCTAAACAAATGCACAATAGCAAGGGAATAATTGTCTTTCAAATGGCATGTATCATGCAGCAGAATCAGGAAATTTCCTAGTTTGGAATCCCAATGGCCTTTGCAGGACATTCTTCTCAGGTTTTTGCCATATGCTCCAATATATATAAGCATAACAGGTGACAGATACCTCAAGAATCAAAACTAAAGAGGATAATACTTTCTGTATTTTACCCCTAACCTGTTGTTCAGGTCCCTATTCAAAAGAGTTTTCTCCAGTAACTTTATAAATGAGAGTTAAATATTCCAAGATATGGTATAGAATTCCTACAATATCTAAATAGACTGATTAAACTTTGGACCTCCTGGTTAGTCTTGAAGGTAGGTACTTACAGTCACTTGTTCTTAGTTGCTGTGGAATGTAACCAGTGACTCCTGTTGAGGTTATTCCCATGAATTTTACTATTAGAATGAGTTCATGGAATTTTGTTGAATTTATCAAACAACCTTGGTTGGTCATGTGGAGAACCACTGTTTTCAAAATATCTCTAGACTACTCTTCAGTGCATGATATTAATAGGATATCTTCAAGGTAATTCACAATTATACTGGCTATCTGGACCAAGTCTTCTAACCAGGCTGTATAAATGGGTTGGCACATTCAAATAACCCTGTGGTAATACCAAAAGGTAAACTGAAAGGGAACTGTGGCTGGCTCTTTTTCAAGACTGGAATGAAGGAGGAGAAAGACCCAAAAACATTTGGAGTAAGATCATCATTGGGTACCAGTCTTCTTTGGTTTTATGTATTTTCTGTATTGATACTATGTCTGTGACCACTGAAGGAAGGCACAGGTGGTACTAGGATTTTAGGCCTCAATAGTCTACATTTAACTCCCATGAAACATCTGCCTCTTGTCATAGGTTTTACAGGGCTGTAAAAGAGAGAATTGGTCTGCATCAATTCTCTAGCCTTTAGCAAATCCTTAATCAAATCAGTAATTTCCCTCCAACTACGAGATGTCCTATGCTGTTTAAAGTAATCATCTGACTGGCCTCATGTAACTATAATGGTTCCCATTTTACATTTCCAGTCAACACTGGCCTCAGGGAAGACTTATATGTCTGACCCTACAGTTGGTTTTCAGAGGCAGTCAATCACACTTGGGAGGAAATTGCCCATCCTTCTCCCACTTACAGTAAAATAAGTGTTCCCCAATTAGACATAATATCCGTAACAGTATTTTATTGTGGCTTATTAAAAAATATTTCTCTCACCATTAACTTACTTTGCCATGTCAATGGGTTGCAATATGTTATTGGTATTGGTGTGGGTCAACCTATCCAAAAGAGGACTGGCTAGACCCACCAAACCACAAAGCTAGTCTTACCATTTAATTGAGCAGATACAGCTGCAGAATCGGAAGGTGTCACTGCCAACAAAGGAAAAGCAGGAATTCAGTTTGTATCCATTAGGACCAAAGAGTCTTGTGCCAGCTAGACTTACAACAGCAGCACTGACTTGAATCATAGCACCACTACCAGCTATAATTGCAGTAGCAACAACAGTAGTAGCAGCAGCAGCAACAGCAGCAACAGTCCTCAAAACAAAGGACCAGAGCCTGGATGTGAGACAGAGCTGAACTTGGAATTGCAACTCTCCATGGAAATAGAGATAAGAGACATTGGCAGGATAGACACTGGCATAAATCTTCAGGATTCAGGCTAAGGGGCCTGTGAGCACAGTTCAGAATCTGCTTTGACTGTATTCTGCTACTAACTTGAATTATAGCCTTTTTTATAGTTTTGTGTCATTTGAGAGCTATTACATTGGCTTTGGGACCAGTAAAGCAGTAATATTGCTATTGAGATTATTAGAAAGAGGTGTAGGAGTTTAAGGACAGGTCTGACCTCATGGGAATTGGTTCTTTCCCTTTTGCATTTACTGACATTACCCATAGCAGAAACCAAGGAATTCTAAGCTTCACTCTTTCTTTATCCCTCTTTATTTCCACATGTATTCACTTAAACAGCTCCTCAGGAGTTAGGTCCATTGACTTAATAACCCATAAATAACTTTGGTCATGGACAACTGACTGACTCCAACTGGCTGATTTCCCATGTTCTTACTTCTTTTTTACTCATGGCCATATGTTGTAATAAGTATGGAGTTTTGCAACAAATCCAACTATTCTGACATCAATTACAAATATTGATTGCTTCCAATAATATCAGTATGAGAATAGCCATCAGAACACTGAGGTAAAAAAATGTCCCTAAAGTTTAATCTATCAAACACTTCAACCTTTTATCAAGACACCATTTTTCCTAATTTCTTCCACACCAAATCTCTTATCCATGTTTCTTTAGGTTTGGCAATCTGGAAACTTTCAAGAAACTCATGCAACTAATATTGTTGTTTTTGTTGTTATGTGCCATCAAGTCGAGTATGAATCATAGGCACCATATGAACAATACATCTGAGCCCTGTCTTATCCTGTTCCACCTTATAAATTTCTAACACACTAGAGTCTATCACCATGTCACCGTGTCAGTCCATATCTTTGAGAGACATCCACTGCTTCATTTACCTTCCATTTTTTTAAGCATCATATCCTTCTCCAAGGAATAGCCACTCCTAGCAACATGTCAGAAGTATGTGAGGTGAAGTTTTATCATCTTTGTCTCTAAAGAGTACTTTGGCTGTACTTTCTCCAAGACATATTTGTTCTTTTGGCAGCATATAGAATGTTAAGTACTCTTCTTAAGTATCATAGCTTAAAAATATCAATTCTTCTTCTGTCATTTTATTCATTATCCAGCTCTCAGATGTCTACCATGTGATTGAAAAGACCATGGCCTGAACCAGGCAGCTTTTGAAGATGTAGCTATCCCAGATGAACCAAAGGAAAAAACCAAAGAGTTCTAAAAGCAAGCTTTTTATTGAAGTGTTGGGGAGCTAAGGCTGGGGATTTTAGCCATGCCTTTCTAACAAGACAGGCAAAATTGAGGCAACTGGATTACTTTAATCTGTCTAGGAAACTAAAAATTTTCAGTAAATTTTACTATACTTCAGAAGAGTATTTGTTTAGTTGGTAAACAGGGTAACTTATCTCAATCTTATCTAAGTCACATGGAAAAAACATCTGTTTCCATTCATTTTCCTGAATAAAAAGGGACAGAAGGGGGTTTTTAATCAGTGCTATGGTTTAATATCACAGATTTCAACTAAAAATATAAGTATATGTGTGTAAAATATGCTATTCAATTAGAAGTCAAAAATTAAATATATGCACGTCATTCTAAAATGATTTGTATAATTTAATTTTGATTCACCCCCTCTTTAAGAGAAAATATTTGCAGAGATAACCCATAAACAAATTTAGTTACCTATACTTAGGCTCTTATGGAGTTTTAGTAGACTAGTAACAAGAAACTTCATTGCAATCCCAAAGACATGGTCCAAATCTACCAGATGCTCCATAGAGGGAAAAATGGACAATCTCCTCCCAAGCGATTTGTTGCCTCTGTAAACCCACTGGATGATCAGCTGTGGGTTGATTCTGACTGGACAGTATGTAACAACAACATGTAGTTTTTACGTAAGTAGAACTCAACCGTACAATGTGAATGGAGGTGAATTAGCTTGCTTTCTGGGTGACTCATTGCACTTCTTACCATATGAAAGCAGACGCATAGAGCAAGTTAAAGAACTTTAACAGCATTACTAAATATAAATTGGAAGATAGAGCTATGGGAAAACTTTTAAAAGAAAGGTATATAACCTGTCTTTTCTTACACTGCAGTAATTGTGGTTTGATCCTAGGATTAACTATTTGGTTTTATTTTTATATATCCATATTTCCATTTCCCTGATTTATTTAATATGTAATAAAAACTCAAGTGACTTATCTGTTTTACCTTATTCTGGGTTCTCTATCCCAGGCATCTTTTTTCTTTCTTTTTTTTTAATAAACAAGAACTTGACAATGAGTATGCCAAAGTGATACCAAAGGTTTACTTTTCCAAGTGTCTTTTCTATCCCTTGATGCCTTGAGATTCAAACCCACTAAAGCTCAGCTAGTTGATAAAAATACAGATATTATGTCTAATTGGAGAACACTCCCTCTGCAGGATGTTGTCAAACTAAAGACGATATTTGTTCCTATCCCAAAGAAAGGCGACCCAACCGAATGTGGAAACTACAGAACAATTTCACTGATATGACATGCAAGCAAGATTTTACTGAAAATTATCCAAAAACGACTGGAACAGCAAATCAACAGAGAACTATCAGAAGCCCAGGCTGGTTTCAGAAGGGGTCGTGGTACTAGAGATATTGTAGCTGATGTTAGATGGATCTTGGCTGAAAGCAGGGAATATCAGAGGAATGTCTATCTGTGCTTCATTGACTATGCAAAGGCATTTGACTGCGTAGATCATAATAAACTGTGGCTGACTCTGAGAAGAATGGGAATCCCAGAACACTTGATCGTTCTAATGCGAAACTTAAACTTGGACCAGGAGGCAGTCGTCAGAACAGCAAGGGAACACTGCATGGTTCAAAATTGGGAAGGGCATACGCCAGGGATGCATCCTATCTCCATACCTCTTCAACCTATATGCAGAACAGATTATCCGGGAGGCTGGGCTCTATGAGGAGAAATGTGTGGTCAGGATTGGTGGACGATTTATCAACAATCTGCGTTATGCCGATGACACAAACCTGCTTGCTGAAAGTGAGGAGGACCTGAAGCACCTGCTTCAGAGTGTCAAGGACTGCAGCCTGCAATATGGATTGAGGCTCAATGTCAAGAAGACAAAGATTCTCACCACTGGACCAATCAGCAGCGTCAGGATGGATGGTGAAGAGATTGAGATTGTACACAGCTTTAGTTTGCTTGGCTCCATAGTCAACAGTCTTGGCACCAGCAGCCAGGAAATTAAAAGGTGCATTGCCATGGAAAAGTCTGCTGTTAGGGACCTCTCCAAAGTGCTGAAGAGCAGTGGTGTCTCTCTGGAGACTAAGGTGCGTCTGATACAGGTCATATTCTTCGCAATCACCTGTTATGCATCAGAGAGTTGGACAATGACCAAGGAGGATAGAAGGAGAACTGATGCCTTTGAGCTGTGGTGCTGGAGAAGAGTACTGAGAATACCATGGACTGCTAGGAAAATAAATAGATTTGTCCTGGAGAGGGTTAAACCGGGTGGCTCCTTGGAGGCAAGGATTCTGAGGCTCCGTCTAACTTACTTCGGACATGTAGTGAGGAGAGACCGGTCCTTGGAGAGGGACATCATGCTTGGGAGGGTGGAGGGACGGCGCAGGAGAGGAAGGCCCTCTATGAGGTGGATTGATTCAGTGACTGGGATAATTGGGATGGGAGTGTCAGAGACAGTGCGATTGGCACAGGATAGAGCGGAGTTTAGGGCTGTTGTACATAGGGTCGCTATGAGTCGCAGGCGACTCGATGGCACATAACAACAACAACAAAGACATGCCATTCTTATCTGTGAAACCAGTGTTGATCGACCATACTAAATGAGAACCATCAGAATTTTGCCTGAGCACACTCAGGTGTTAATTTGAAGCAATATAGGATACCTAGTGATTGGAAGGGAATTACTGCTTTGATTAGAGATTTGCTAAAGGATGAAGTAAGATAAGACATGATCCAAATTGCAGCTCTTATTTCCCCTGGGAGGGTAAAGAAGATTGCATTCAGGACTCTGGGGGCCTCTCCTTCTCCACTTGCTTAGGACTGCTTCCTAACCTTACCCAGGTGACTCATCCTACTTGATATGCTCAACAGCTGTGTGAGCATCATGAGGACAGACACATGGTTTGGGGTCCGGAGGAGGAGGAACCATTTGTTATAAAAATGATAGGCTAGTTTAACAGAATGAATTTTGGGGATTTTTTTTTTGCCTCTGCCTTTTTGTGGTTAATTAAATATTGATGTTTTGTTGATTAAAATTATAATTCATTTCATGACTAATTTAATTATTTTAATGATGCTCAGAATTCTAAATAAAACATCATTAGAAGAATCAGAGTTTAAACAAAAAAAGCTCTTGTTGTTTAGTCAAACATGACTCTTAGTGACTCTATTGACAGCGGGTCTATCCTATCCTATCCTGTGCCAACCTCACAGTCTCTGATACACTGCAGCCTATTGCTGCAGTCACTGTGTCAATCCACCTGGTTGAAGGTCTGTCTGTCCTTTGCCATCTCTCCAACTTTGCAAGCATAATATCTTCCAAGGAATAGCCTCTGCTAACAAAATGTCCAAAATATGTGAAAAGAAATTTCACCTTCCTTGCCTCCAAGTAACACTCTGGCTGCACCTTCTCCAAAACATAGCTCTTTGTTCTTTTGACAATCCATGGGCTATTCAGTACTCTTCTTCAACATTACAATCCAAAAGCATCAATTTTCCTTCTCTTATCCTTATTCACTGTCCAACCCTTAGATACCTAACAAGTGATTGAAAGGCCATCGCCTGAATCAGGCACAATTTAGTCTTCCAACTGATATCACTGTTCTTTGGTATTTATTTTGGAGAGGTCCCTAACTAGATATTTTCACAGTGCAATATGTCACCTATCTCCTCTCCATCTTTCTCAATCCACAGTGATACTGCATTTAGGTCCAGAGGTGAGAATTTTTGTTTTCCTGACATCAATATAGAATCCATACTGAAGGCTGTTGTGTTTGATCTTATAAAGCAAGTGTTTCAAGTCCTCCCTCACTTTCATCAAGCAATACTGTGTTACCTACAAACAGAAGGCTATTGATGAATCTTTCAACAATCCTGATGAAACATTCTTGTTCATAAAGTCCAATTTTTTGAATAGTTTTCTCAGTATACAGACTGCATAAGCATGGAGAAAGGCTGAAACCATGACTCACATCTTAAAAATAAATAAATAAACAAACCGTGTAGTGTTCTCTTGCTCTGTTCGCACAAAAGCTTCTTGGTCTCAGAACAGGTTTTGTATGAACACAATCATGTGTTTTAGGATTCCCATTCTTCTGAGTGTTAACCAAAATGTGTTGTGATCTACACATTTGCCTTTGTGTAGTCAATAAAGCACAGATAGACATTCCTCTGTTTTTCTCTATGCACATCTTGGTTTCCATCTGAGGTCGGCAATGATATCCATGGTGTTACAATTTCTGAATTCAGATTGAACATCTCCAAGTTCTCTGTGTACTGCTCTGATGTCTTTGAATGATCTATAGCAGTATTTTGCTTGCATGTGATATTAATAACACTATTTGGTGATTTACACATTCTGTTGGGTCACCTTTCTTGGGAAGGCGACATATATGGATCTCTTCCAGATGGTTGGCCAAGTCATTCCATTTTGAAGTTCAGATTCACATTGTTACTTGAAATTTTTTCTCCATCTTCAGATGATGGTGGAGACAACGTCCATAGTTGTTAAGTTGCTGAGAATATTATGGACGGAGTGTTTCTGGCCTCGTGTCTGTCAATACCACTTGAATGTTTTTACTCCCTCTCCTCAAGGTCACAACTCCAAATTTTCCTCTAATATTTACACTTACTCTTGCCTATTTTACTACACACATACATTGTACTTTCTTTAAAGAAGCCACTTTACATCAGGTCATAGACAGGTCTATTTTTATAGTTTGTTTTTCCAGATGCATTTTGGATACTGACTAACACCGTGAACTAGTATATTCAGCCAAAGACATAATTAAATATTGAAGATTAACTCTGGTGATGTCTAGAAAATTTTTAACTTCATTAACCTGAGTTAAGTGAGCAATGGCCAATGTTAAGAAATAAGATACTTTTATTATTATTATGAAGATTATGATGGTGATGATGATGATGATGATGATGATGGAGACAATATGCAAAAGGAATGATAAACATTGCCTTCAACTGTTTATGAAGGAATCTTGATTTTATAGTTACTAAGTGCAGTATAGTCAATTCTAACTCATAGAAAATTCACGTATAGTAGAACAAAACACTACCTGGTCCTGAACCATCATCACAATTTTTGTTAGGCTTTAGCCCTCTGTTGCAGTCACTGTGACAATCTACCTCATTTAGAGTTTAGGTTTTTACTATCCTTCTATTTTATTAATAATAGTGTCCAAAGTGTTATATTCATATTTTTAATGTATGTGAAAGTTTTCTGCCCAGATGTAAAACCCAGTAACATAATTCAGTTCTCTTTACCCTCTGAAAAATGAAAACAAATGTATTTTTATCCTGAATATCTGGTGCTACTTAAAACATCAGTGGACTTCAATATTTTTTATTTTAAAGAATTCTGAATTCTGACCCAATTCTGTCACTAGGTTGTTATTAGTTTCATATATATGCCATATATTTGCAGCTTTATGTGTTTTGAGATTGTCTTTGGGTTGTCTTTATTTTCCTTAACACATTTGTTCAATTGCAAATTTAAATTGTCATCATCTAATCCAGAATGCTCACAAAACTCCACTTTAACTGATCTCAGGAATGAATAAAACAATGATAACTTTAATAATTTCAGAATGTTTATTTCCTTTGAAACGTAGTGAATAGATGAGTGACATATGAAAAGAGAAGCTACATAATGCAGGAGTTTTTATAAAGTGGAGAAACACAATTATAATTTTTATTTCAGTTTTGTTTTAATTCTGACTTTGGCAGCAGCCACTCCTCCTCTTGTCTCTTTATGGTTATAGAAATGACAAGTACCTGGACATTAAACACTTTTACTGTAAATAATCACATTTCAAACGGATGTGCATGGCTGCTTTTAAAATTCAAACTACTTTTCTTAAGACACACACACACACACACACACACACACACACACACATGCCCCCCCAAAAAAGGTGTAGCAAAGTCAGAGCTGCCACATATAAACTAGTCTCTGTAGTAAGGTGAATCTGACAGTTATAGAAAGCTATAAACACTTTTCGCAGGACCCAGAAAGTCCGACAAAGTTAAAATATAGCAAAGCAGAGGGTGCATTATGGAACTTAGCCATGGGGGAAATCTGCAAATAAACAGGATTTTGTGTGTTCTTTGAATTCTACTTTTATATCTTCCTGGACCTTTTAGCATATTTTCCAAAATATAAAAATAAAAACTTTACAGATATTATCAAATTAATTTCATACCCAATTATTCACATTGTAATTTCTGTCATATTATACTTTAAGTATATTTTTAAAAGTCATAAATAAGATGCCTTTGTGATTAAACTACTCTAAGAAATTATTCTTTACTTTTTATGAAGTAAGTTCTACCCAACAAAATAATGCAAAGAATATCAAACATGATATTTCTACCCAAGAAAAAAGGACCTATATTTAGGAATATAAATGGTACGAGACTGCATCTTAAATGCCAGTATGTTCTTGTAGAATTAGCTTACTCAATTTACAGTGCTTTTGTATGAAATTGTTCCAGGTTAATATTGCATTTTTTTCAAATCATGCCTGCGGGCTAACCCTATTTGGTGATAATAATATCTAAAAACACAAAATAAAACAATCATCTACTTGATATCCATGAAAGTGAATTTCTTATAGTCTTAAACATACTAATAGACGATAACCCCAAGGACCATCAGCAGTTTTCTATCCTTGAGGTACCTACACTCATTTAGGGAAGTTTACATGCTGTATTATGTTTAAAGTCACAGTGCATTGATTATTCCTGTGTGCAGCAGAAGACAAGGAAGTGAACCATTCTATCTGACGTTTAATTCGTTTGAGTATAAGCCTTATTATTGTTTTGTTGTTAATTTGTTTAATTTTGGCCTTTTGTTCTTATCATTTTAGTTTCTGTTATTTTGGTTTTTTCCTTTTGTTAAAGATTTTTACTTTCTCTGTTGAAAACATTATTCATCATCTTTTTTTATAAATAGGTGAAACTGAAAAAAAGAGGCATTGATAAAAGAATTACAAATGATTCTTGCCAGTTGCCTTTATGTCTCTTGCTCTGAAGTTTGTAGATCTCCAACAGTTTTTCAGGAAACTCTTATTCTATTAACAGGAATGGAGTCATACATATGATTAATAGTTATAATGAATGTGCTCTTGTCAGTATGAGAACTAACATATATTGGTCTTTTGAAACTGACACAGATATAACTAAAAGCAAAACAAAAATAGATTTCATCTTAATTACTTTCTAATTTTAACAAAAAGGACAGATTGAAGTAATTGCTCTTTCTATTATTAAATTTGTTGTTGTTTATTGTTACATGTTACTGAGTAAGTACAATTCATAATAACCCTGTAGGCAAAAGATCAGAACACTCTTCTCTCCTGGGCCTTCCTCTTACTTTCTAACACACGAGAGTCCATTGCAGCAGTCACCATATCAATCCACTTGGTTGAGGGCCTTTGCTTTCCTTCCCTGACCATCTACCCTTCACAGCATCACATCCTTCTTCAGTTAAACACTCCTAGCAACATGCCTAAAATATATGAGGCAAAATCTCATCGTTCTTGTCTCCAAAGCGCACTCTGACTGCTTCTTCTCTAAGACATATCTGTTGTTCAGTAATCTTCTCCAACACTGCAGCTCAAAATTATCAGTTTTCTGTCATCCTTATTTATTGTCAAGCTCTCAGATGCACAGCAAATAAGCAGAAAGCCTACGGTCTGACTAAGGCGCACCGTAGTTGTCAATCTGACATCGATGTTGGTGGTATTATGTGCCGTCGAGTTGCTTGCAACTCATAGTGACCCTATGTAAAATAGCCCTAAATTCTGTCCTATGCCAATCGCATCTCTGATACACCCGTTCCAATTACCCGAGTCACTAAATCAATCCACCTCATAGAGGGACTTCCTTTCCTGCGCTGTTCCTCCACCCTCCCAAGCATGATGTCCCTCTCCAAGGACCAGTCCCTCCTTACAACATGTCCAAAGTATATCAGACGAAGCCTCAGAATTATTCCTTCCAAGGAGCATCCCGGTTTAACCCTCTCTAGGATGAATCTGTTTTCTTGGTAGTCCAGGGTACATCCAATACTCTTCTCCAGCACCACAGCTCAAAGGCATCAATTCTCCTTCTATCCTCCCTGGTCATTGTCCAACTCTCTGATGCATAATAAGTGATTGCGAAGACCATGGCCTGTATCAGAAGCACCTTAGTCTCCAGAGAGACACCATTGCTCTTTAGTACTTTGGAAAGATCCCTAACATCAGACTTTCCCATCGCAATACGTCTTTTAATTTCCTGGCTGCTGGTGCCAAGAGTGTTGACTGTGGAGCCAAACAGACTAAAACTGTGAACAATCTCAATCTCTTCACCATCCATCCTGATGCTGCCAATTGATCCAGTGATGAGAATCTTTGTCTTCTGGACATTGATCCTCAATCCATATTGAAGGCTGCAGTCTTTGACCCCTGCAGCAAGCACTCAGAAACTACTCAGTTTCAGCAGGCATTTTGTGTCATCTGCATAACACAGATTGTTGATAGATCTTCCACCAATCGTGACACTACATTTCTCCTCATAGAGCCCAGCCCCCTGGATAATATTTTCTGGATATAGGTTGAAAAGTTATGGGGATAGGAAACATCCCTAGCATATACCCTTCCCAATTTGGAACCATGCAGTGTTTTCTTGCTATGTTCTAACGACTGCCTCTTGGTCCAAGTATAGGTTTTGCATTAGCACAATCAAGTGTTCTAGGATTCCCACTCTTCTTAGAATCAGCCTCAATTTGTTATAATCCACACAGTCAAATGCCTTTGTATAGTCAACGAAACACAGACATCCCTCTGGTATTTTCTGCTTTCAGCCAAGATCCATCTAACATTAGTTACATCTAACCCTAGTACTACAACCCTTTCTAAACCTAGTCTGGACTTCTGGCAGTTCTCTGCTGATGTGCTGTTCCAGTCATTTTTGGATAATCTTCAGCAGAATCTTGCTTGCATGTGAAATCAATACTATTGTTCTATAGTTTCCACACTCTGTTGAGTCACCCTTCTTTAGGATGGGAACAAATATAGATCTCTTCCATTCAGTTGGCCAAGTGGTTGTTCTCCAGATTTCTTGGCACAACTTGGTGAGCACATCTGTTAGCTGAAATATGTCAGTTGGTATACCATCTATTCCTGAGGCCTTAATTTTTGCCATTTCCTTCAAAGCAGCCTGAACTTCTTCCTTCATCACCATGGGCTCCTGCTCATATGTTGTTTCATGAAATTCTTCTGTGTCTGCCAATTCCTTTCGATACAGTGACTCAGTATATTCTTTCAATCTTCTTTAATACTTCCTGGATCATTTAATATTCTTCCTAAAGCATCCTTGATTATAGAAACTCGAGGTTTGAATTTGTTCTTCAGTTCCTTGAGCTTAAGAAATGCAGAGCGAGTTCGGCACTTTTGATTTTCTGATTCCAGCTTCTTGCACATTTTGTTGTAATATTTTACTTTGTCATCCTATGCTGCCTTTTGAAATCTTCTGTTCAGCTATTTCGTGTTTGCTTTGGCTTCTCTGCACTCCAATGCAATATTCAGAGTTTCCTCTGACATCCATTTTGGTTTTATCTTCCTCCTCTGTCTTTGTAATGACCGTTTGTTTGCACTCTTCCTGGATGATACCCTCAATGATATCCTCCCACAGCTCATGTGGTATTCGCTCATTAGTGTTCAAGGCCTCAAACCTGTTCCTGAGATGGTTCTGAAATTCAGATGAGATAGACTCAAAGTCATATTTTGGTTCCTGTGGATTTGGTTTCATTTTCCTCAGCTTAAGCTTGAACTTGCATATGAGTAGTTGGTGGTCTGTTCCATAATCAGCTCCTGGCTTAGTTATCACAGCTGATATTGAGCTTCTTCAAAAGTTTTTTCCGCAGATGTAATCTATCTGATTCCTATGCATACCATCATGTGAAATCCGTGTATATAACCTGCGTTTATGTCTCTTAAAAAGCGTATTTGCAATGAATAAGTCATTGATCTTTTGCATTCCAGTCAGCCATTATTACTCCTCATTTATTTGGAGCTGCCCCTACCTACAGATTTCCCAGTGCAATGTTTCTCTTTATTTCCTGAATGTTAAAATCAGAGGTGTGAATTGTAGATCCAAGCAAGATGAAGCTGCTGACAGTTTCAATCTCTTCTCCATCCATCAATTTTAACACACAATATTTTTAAGAAGATAGAAAAAAAACTACAAATTTTAATACATTTAAAATTATCAAATTGATTTGTTATTTGTAAGATTTTAGATTATTGTGATATCAGGGATTTATTGTCCAAAATGGGTGTGCCTGATGCAAGCCATAGTCTTCATAATTACTTGCTATGCATCAGAAAGCTGGACAATGACTAAGCATTATAAAAGGAGAGATGATGCCTTTGAGCCGTGGTGCTGGAAAAGAGTATTGCATATATCATGGACTGCCAGGAGAACATACAGGTTTGTTGTAGAGAGGGTGAAACCAGGCAGCTCCATGAAGGCAAGGATTCTGAGTCTTTGCCTGACATACTCTAGGCATGTTGTAAGGAGGGGCTAGTTCTTGGCGAGGTACTTGATGCTTAGAATATTGGAATATTGGAGGGACAGTGCAAAAGAGGAAGACCCTCGATGAGATGAATTGGTTCAGTGACTGAAATGGTGTGTGTGTGATGGGTATGTCAGAGACAATAAGATTGCCATAGGAGATAACAGGTTTCTGGGCTATTGTACATATGTTCATTATGGGTCATAAGTGATTTGACGACACATAACAGCAGCAACAACATCCATTAACTTGCTTTGCCATGTCCATGAGTGGGAATATCAGATAGTGTGTGTTAGTCTGTGCACAAGAAGATTGTCTAGTGATTGTATAGTCTCACAAATTCATTAACCAGTTGGCTAGTCTCTCCTTTACATTGAGTGAATCCAGAAGCAGAATTAGAGAATTTTCCCCACCAGCATAAGAAGAAATAAAAGAATGTGGTATGTCCTTTGGAACCAGAGCTTTTGGTATCAACCGGTGTATGGCCTCTGGAAGCATCAGCCATTAGAGTCATAGCAAATGCCCAGAGACGTTACATGAGATAGGACCTTGGAATGAATATACGACAGAATCAGAGTTAAGAATCTTTGCCCAAGTTTGTTGAACAACTAGAAGTGTGGTGAGGGAGAGAGTCATAAATATCAGGACTGAGAGTTTTGTAACACTGTCATAAAGCCACACTGTTCAAGGCTGAGGTACCTGTGAGCACATTTCAGAAGCTGTTCTTGCAGGAAGCTACACTGCAGTCCCAAAGAAGCTGTCCTGATTTAATTCTGCTACTCACCTGGATTATAAACTTTTTACTTCTTAATATGGTTTTGTGTGGTCTGTGAGTTATTGTGTCAGATTTCGGATCCAGGAAAGCAATAATATTTGTGTTGGGATGAGTAGAAAAAGTTCAACTGCATGGGGGACATCTCTGAACTTAGGGGAAATGGTTTTCTACTGATGTTGATAAGGCCAGTTTCCCATTGTAAAGCCAGTAAAGGTCACATATGAATGTCCCCATTTGATCTTTGGCCTTTTTTTTTGTAATTAGAAACAAGGAAATAGGCTAATGTTTCAAGAATAATGCTAGAAAACAAGTATATCTTAAAATAGCACAGTTTAAAGGCATTTAAAACAATGCATTTAATAAAAACCCTGACTTTATTACTATAAATTCTTCCAGTGTATTAAATCAAGCTATACTGATTTTTCCCCATTGAGAGTATAGATACATTTTAAAATATTTCTCTAGTGCTTTATTCTTAAAGAAAACTTCTAGCATAAATTGCCTGATGTTTTCTAGTGCCATGGAAGAATGAAACCGATCCTCAGTAAAGCTAATGCAAACAAAATCTGATTCTGTATTTAAAGCTTTGTGGAGTCTAACCTTTCAAACTTGGATTTTGTGAACATACAAATGACCTTTAAAATGAGGTGGTAAAATCTGTTGTTAGATTTATTTTAGTTTAGTACTGGTGGTTGATGTAGGATATATTTTTTTCTTTGATATAGCCTTATAAATGCTGTGTGTTCCAATAAATGGTGATTGTTAACAGCATAAAAAGAAAAAGAAAACTGTCAGAAGAAAATAATTTTTATATAAAGTCCCATTTATGTAGGATATTGAGGCAACATTCTAGTAATCCATTAATAAATTTTATTGTCTCAAATATTTAAAAGTGATGATTTAACTCATCTCTGTTAGTATGTTTTGCACAGAAGTTAGAGGTCATTGTTGTTGTTGCCGTCAGGTGCCCTCAAAGATGACTCATAGAAACCCTAAGAACAAAAGATCTGAACCCTATTCTATCCTTTGCCATCCTCATTCTTCCTGACACACAAGAGCCTATTGCAGCAGTCACAGTGACAATCCACCTATTTGAGGGTCTTTCTCTCCTTTGCTGACTCTACACCCTTTCTAGCACCAGGTCCTTCTCCAAGTAATAGCCCCTCCAAGCAACATGCTCAACGTATGTGAGGTAATGCCTCATCATTCTTAGAGCAATTTAGCTGCACCCTTTCCAAGATATCTCTGTTTGTTCTCTTGGTCATCCATGGGATACTCAGTGCTCTTCTCCAAAACTGCAGCTCAAAGACATCAATTACATTTTGGTCATCCTTATTTATTGTCCAGCTTTCAGATTGACAGCAGAACTGGACTATGACCTGAATCAAATGCGCCTTAGTCCTCAATTAACATCATTATTCCTCAATAATTTAGAGCTGAATGCAGATTTTCCTATGGCAATGTGTCTCCTTATTTCATGAGCACTGGTTTGAAGGGTGTTAATTGTGGATTTAAGCCAGAAGAAGCTGTTAATAGTTTAAATCTCCTCTCCACCCCTTATGATGCTACCTATCAGTACAGTGGTAAGAATCTTTGGGTTTTGACCTTGAGATGCAACGCAATCCATACTGATCTGTAAGCTAATTGGCTGTTTCTGATTCCATTAACAATCAGCTGTGGTTGGAAGTCTCTTTTTTAAGCAATCAGGACCTGGTGGGTGACCTTTTGGGTGATTCTCCAGTTTGGAGCACTTGTATTCAGGAGAAAATAA
>NW_006399784.1:3884355-3911812 GCF_000299155.1 Elephantulus edwardii | reverse complement strand
ATATTTATTATTATTATTATGTTGAAAACTGGATAGAAATTGTTTGGACTTTTTAAATTTTGTTAAACATCAGGTGTAAGCTGAAATTGGAGGTTGGTTTTTTTGGGGGTGGGGAGTTCTTTTTTGTTGTTGTTGTTGTTGTGTATCATATACTTGGAACTGATCCACATCTGACCCTCCAGCAAATTTTTAGAGGCACTTAATTACACAGGAGGAGATTGCTCATCTTTTCCCTGAGGAGCATCTGGTAGATTTGAATCGTGTGCCTTCGGGATTGCTGTACAGCTACTTACCGCTAGGCTACCATCTAAGTTCAGAGACTACATACGTCTATTTGCAAAACAAGGCCCTAAACAATTTCATTAGCCTTTGCTGATCTTCCTGTAGCAATGTGGAAAATGGAACCAACATTTATTTTTCTAGTTCCTTTTATTTTGTTTGTTTGTTTAGTGATAAAATACAATTGCTTGTAAACGAATTCTTTTAGTTGACAGTCAGTGCTCAGAACTCAATACTTTTAAGGAATTACTATGGAAATTGTGCAGGAGAAATTCACTTGTTGATTCTCCAGTTCAAAGAAGAAAGAGGAGGCAATTCCCCTCATTCACATTTATAGCCTCAGAAAGCCAATGTAAGACCACCATGGAGATAGTGCATTTGGTTTGGTTTAGTTTTGAAACACCCTTTGAATTGGTCTATATGCCTTGGTGTTCCCTGTCCATGGGAAGTGGGCCTATCTCTGAGGAGGAATGTGGCATTAGGATTGAAGGAAGACTTTTCAACAACCTGCGTTTTGTAGGTTAGGTCTGCTTGTTTGCTGAAACTGAACAGCATATGGGGTGTTTGTTGCAGAAGGTCAAAGATAGTCTTCAATATCTTTCAGAGCTCAAAAGCATAAAAAACAAACAAGCAAACAAACAAAACCCCCAAAGTTTCTCACCACTGGGCCAAATGGCAACTTCAAGATAGATGGAGAAGAGATTGAGATTGTTAATAATTTCAGCTTGCTTGATTTCACAAACAACAGTTTTGATACAAGCAGTCAGAAATCAAAAGAAATTGCCTTTGGAAAGTCCGCCTTCAGGGACCTCGCTAGTGTACTGAAGGGCAACAATATCAGTCAGGAAAATAAGGTGCACCTGACCCATGCCATGCTCTCCACCGTTACTTCTTATGTATCAAAGAGCTGGATAATAACTAAGGATGACAGAAGAAGGACTGATTCCTTTGAGTTGTGGTGTTGGCAAAGAGTGTTGAACATAGCGTAGACTGCCAGGAGAACACATAGAATAGTCCTGGAGAGGGTGAAAGCTGGATGCTCCCTGGAGGCAAGGATTTTGAAGCTAACTCATATACTTTGGGGCCATGGCCAGGAGGGATCAGTTCTTGGAAAGGGACATCATGCTTGGGAGGGTGGAGGGATAGCACAGGAGAGGAAGACCTAGGATGAGATTGATTGACTCATCTGATTGGAAAAAATGAGATTAGGTCTGTCAGAGATGATGAGATTGTGTCATGTTTAGGGAAGGGTTCAGAGCTAATGTACATCATGGCTACTATGAATTGCATGTAACTTGATGGTACACAACAACATTAGTATAGTATAGTATTAGTATATAATTTTACTTTACTATTTCACAATTGTGGATATTCAGTATGGTAATTACTTTATTTTTATATATTTAAATTTTCAATAAATTCATAATGTTTTAAAATATATTTACATATTTTATCTATAGCTTAGCTGTAAAAAGCTGCACTGCAACCAAATAGGCATATGCTTTGATTCCACCATGTGCTCCACAGGATCACGATGTACTATCTCTTCCCATATGATCTACTGTCTGTGAAAAGGTGCTGGAGCGTCAGTTATGAGTCAAGTTGATTCAGACTCAACAACAAACAACAACAAATAGTTTAAATTTGAAAAAGGCTGAAAGTATAACTAACATTATTGAAAATTTCAGATACAAGATATGGACGAACGCTCAGCTGTCCACACACATATATTCATTTTTCATAATGAGAAATTATATATATGGCATTGTCAGTGTTAGCAACATGCTATTTTAAAAAAGAATATAACAATAGCAATATAAATGCATATAAAACAAATTTATTTTAGTAAATTATTTGAAAAGTGCATATAATGTTGAAATTTAGTTAACATTTAAATGAGTGTTTCTTGAAGATCTATGACATGCTCACTATAACTGTATTTATTTAGTAATTAGTAGAAGCAAAATTACAGAAAAGAGATAATATTTGGGGGGATTTGTGTTATTGCTTTGTTTTGTTTGTTTTTTAAAAAATGCAACCCAGTACTGATTATTGTGTGACATATCTTGTTTTGAGGCACCGTGGAATCTTCTACAACTGAGCGACCAATATGAACAATAGATCACCAACTTCATCAAGCTCATTGTTTTGTCACTATGTCAATCCATCTTGTTAAGAGTCTTCTCCTCTCCTGCTGACCATTTGCCTTTCCTGACAGGATGTCTTTAACCAAAAAGCAGCCATTCTTAAAATGTCTAAAGTATGTATAGTACAATGATAAGTAGTAGCCTTGATCTACATTATACCTGTCACCAAGAAAGTGGAACGGCAATGGAACTATATAAAGGGTATTAATTCAGGACTCTGATAAGTCTAGAATGAAAATAAAAATTAAAGATGTTTTTGAAGCTAAAGGATTATAGAGCAGACATTAACATGGAAAATCATAGTCATAAATTATATCTTGTAAGCTGGAAAAAGAGAAAGTTGAAAGAGATAAGCAATACTCTTGGGGCTCTGGAAGACAAGTTTAGTGAATAAAATATAAAAGATTGAATGCAGGAACAAAGAAAGTTTGTGGACACATTTGTTGAAAATAAACTACAGCTTTTATCACTTACATTTCTCCCTCTTTTATTTCTATGACTCCCCACTAGACAGTATCCCCAGTGAAAGGGAGCTCTGGTGGCCTAGTGGTAAGGAACTGCATGCGTTCTCAGCTCAAAGGCATACATTTCAAATCTACTAGCTGCTCTGTGCAGCCTGAGTTAAGAAGAAGCTGCAGTACTAGGGATTAATTATGGCTTATGTTAAATGAATCTTATCTGAAAGCAGGGAGTACCAGAGGAATGTCTATCTGTGTTTCTTTAACTATGCAAAGGCATTTGATTGTGTGGATCACAGCAAACTGTGGCTGACTCTGAGAATAATGGGAATCCTAGAACACTTGATTTTGCTTATGCGAACCCTGTACTTGGACCAGGAGGAGTTCGTCAAAACAGAGCAAGGAAACACTGCACGGTTCAAAATTGGGGAGGGTGTGCACCAGGAATGTGTCTTAGTATTTTCATACATACATTTTCAATTTATATGCAGAACAAATTACCCAGGAGGCTGGGCTCCATGAAGAGAAATGTGGAATCAGGAATGGAGGAAGACTCATCATAATTTGCATTATGTAGATGACACAACCCTGCTTGCTGAAACAGAGGAAGATTTTAAGGGCTTGCTGCAGAAATCAAGGACTGTACCCTTCAGTATTGATTGAAGCTCAACATCAAGAAAACAGATTCTCACCACTGGGTCAGTTGGCAGCATTGTGATAGATGGTGAAGAGATTGATACTGTAAACAGCTTTAGTTTTCATGGCTCCACAATCGACACTTTTGGTACAAGCAACCAGGAAACTAAAAGATATGTTATGTTGAGAAAGTCTGCTGCAAGAGAACTCTCCAAAGTACTGAAGAGCAACAATGTCACTATGGAAACTAAGGTGCCCTTAATACATGCTATGGTCTTTGCAATTACTTGCTATGCATCAGAAAGCTGGATAATGACTAGGGATGATAGAAGAATTGATATGTTTAAGCTGTGGTATTGGAGAGGAGTATTGTATATACCAAGGACTTCAAGGAAAAACAGGTTTATTCTAGAGAGGCAAGGATTCTGAAGCATACTTTGGGCATGTTGCAAGAAGGGGCCAGTCCTTGGATAGAGACATCATGCTTGGAAGTGTAGGGGGACAGTGCAGGAGAGGAAGACCCTCCATGAGATAGATTGATTAAGCGACTGCTGTTGTGGGAGTAGGTGTGTCAGAGACTATAAGATTGACACAGGATAGAGTAGGATTTGGGGCTATTATACATGGATTGCTGTGAGTTGCAGGCAACTCAACAGCACATAACAACAACAATAATCTGCTCTGTGACAGAAAGCCTGATCTCAATCACTGCCAGTACAATTTACAACCTCTGAAAAGCTGTTGGTGGGTCAGCTCTGAGTCAACTTCAGGGCACCTAACAACAACCACCATGAGATCTGAGAAGTTTGAAGAGGGAGCTTCTCATTGTGTTTGAAAAGAAACGTAAGCACATTAATGTACTTTACTTCTGGTTAGAGCAAAGTAAGAGCTACTCATAGTATGTAAGCACTAGGACAAAAGATCAAAGCTTATAAGCTGACAGGAAGCCACAGCAGGTAAGTTAGTTTCCTCATAGGCATGCCCACCACATAAAGGAGATCCTAGGTAAGACTGTTAGAATAAAAATGGAATTATACTTGATGACAAGCAGGAAGGTATAGAGAAACTTTTCAACAGAGATACAGAGCTTCCCACATATAAATCTACCGAAAAGGCAAAATAGCTTAAGGCAATTTCATCACCAAAGCTATTTATTTCTTCAGGAGTTATTTGAACTGCAGGAGATGTATAAATCCTAAGTTCATTAGAGAATCTGCACTCAGAGGAAAGGGGAAAAAGTAAGATTGTGTTAAGGTTACAGACAACAGTACAGAATTTATAATTTTTTTTTATTATGTACACTCTAACTTAGCAAGCGTGTATATAGAACACATTTTTTAAACAAAGGTCATTATAATTGCTTTAAAAATCTAAATTATTTCTTTGATTTTTGAGATATTTTAGTATAATTTTTATTATTTTAAAGATAAAATATTGAAATCTTCTGAAATTGTGATTAATTATCTTAATGAATTTGCTTGATATTTTTAAAGAGTGGCAATAAAAATTAATGCAGTGACAGCATTTTAAATGTTGGCAGAATTGTTAAGATACATGAGTCCAGTTTACCTATTTTTCTCTTTTTTGGTATTTAGTGTTGAAAAGTAAACAATTATGTAAAATAAACTTATATACTGATTTTTAAAGCCTAGGTCCTAACTATAATATTAGCTATTTGCAAAATTTTTTTTTCTCCTTGCTTTTGAGTCAATTAAGACTCATAACAGACTCAAATCTTTCAGTGGGTTTTCAAGGCTGTAAATTGGTCCAAGGGAGAATGTCCATTTTTCTCCTACAGTTGGCTTGTGCATTAGAACCTTCATAGAAGCTGCATCAATGGATTAGAAAATCCCTAGCTCTAAGAGAGATGCAAATCAAAACAACTATGAGACATCATCTCACCCCAGTCAGAATAGCAAAATTTAACAGAACAGCAAGCAACAAATCCGGCAAAGTTGTGGAGAGAAACCAGAACCCTTATCCACTGTTGGTGGAAGTATAAATGTTGCGACAATTGTGGAAAGTGGTGTGGCACTTTCTCAAAAAGTTGCAAATAGAGATAACCATTTGATCCAGCAATTCCACTACTGGGAATATACCCTAAAGAGACCATAACTGACATCCAAGCAGATATATGCACACCTATGTTTACCACGGCCTTGTTCACAATAGCAAGGAGTTGGAAACAACCCAAGTGCCCATCAACAGATGAATGGGTAGAGAAGCTGTGGTATATTCACACAATGCAATACTACGCTGCATTGAAAAACAAGGAACTCATGCAATATTATTCAAAATGGGTGACCCTGGAGGACATTGTGCTGAGTGGAATACCTCAGTCACAAAAGGACAAATACTGCATGGTGCCACTGTTGTAGAATGGACTGACATCAGGGTTGGGGTAAGACTGAGAAAAACTGGATAAATTGTGTATACTGCATTGAAACATATGAGGGAGAGAACAGTTTAAAGGCGATATGTGATAAGGGTATTATGGTTACCACAAGAGTCCAGAATTAAAGTTGCATAGTGGAGTGTACTTAGGGCTGTAGTAGGGTTGTGGGGGGATTGTATACCAATGAAATAATTTTTCTTTCACTTTTCAAAGAGATGAGTGAACTTGTGGTGGGGAGGGGTGGGCAGGGAGAAAAGTGCAACAATGAATGAATGGAAATCCAAAGTCTCTGTAAATGTTCATTAAAATTAATAAAATAAAATTAAAAAAACAAACAAACAAAAAACTAAAGCAAACTGCACACACACACACACACACGAGCCAACAAAACAACACAGCAACAACAACAAAAAAGAAGTACATCCTTCTATGGACTGTGTTACCAGAGTTAAAGGTGCAAATTTTAGAGCCTAAACCAAGACAGTGAATCAAAATTTCTCTGAGTAGAGTTCTTTTTATGCTAGATAAACTTGTTCTCCTTAGAATACTGTTCTGTCAACCAAAAGGCATAGAGTATCCACTAGCCTTTCCTGTGGAGAAATAGGGACATTACTTTCTGAGTGAGATTTACAGCCTTGATAATCCTATGAAGGGTTACTATAAATTAGTCTCAAATTCATAGCAGTGTTTGTTTGTTTGGTTTTGTTTTTATTACATATAATTTAGGGTTGATATACTTAAAAACAAAACCCTGGTGACTCAACAGTTAAACACTGGTCTACAAGTCCAGAAGGCTTGAACATTCAGAGTTACCCAGGAATATCATCATGGGAGAAAGATTTGATGTTTTACATCAGCAAATGTTAAAACCAAGGAAACTCTTTGGGACAACTTTACTCTGCCCTTGAAGTCACAATTAGCATGAATAGACTTGATAGCATTCCGTATCAACAGATTTAACAAAACTATACAGGATTCTACTTACATTTGAACTACAAAAAAATTAGTTTTTAACATAGATCCGTTCCATATAGCTTTTGGGACTAATTTATACTAAATAACATCTGTTGCTTATCAGAAATGTATCTCTTTTCCTTCATATTATGTATTTGAACTAGTATGATTCTCAGTCAGTGTATCTGAACAAAATTAAGGAAACTTTGTAAATTGAATTTCCTCATGTTCTAATTTATGCAACAGTCACTAAGACCACATAGTTTAATCTTCAAAGCATGAAGTAGAGTCACAATGTACAGACCAAAGAATATATTATATAGAAATAATTCCTTTTCAAAAGACGGTTTCATTGTTTAAAAAGCAAAAAGTCTGTGTTTAAAAAGTAAAAAGTCTGCCACAGATATCCCAAAGGAATTAATTGAAAATGGAAGGGGAACATCCTTAAATCTTACTCTTGTTTAAATGCTTGAACAATAATGACTGTATTCTTCTTCCTTCAACTCCCTTTTCTCCCTTCATTCTTCATTCATAAGTTTGAGAATTAACCTTCTAAATTTTAGATTTTTACATAGACTTTAGAGGTATAACCTGTTCATTTGTCAAAATTCACCCTGACACCTGAGTCTAAAAATAAATGATATACAGAATATAAAAATAGTGGATAGTAATTTACAAGAGAATTAAAGTCTTCTTCTGTGAGTATCTTGGCCACACTAAGTAGCATATTGAAGCAATTTACCCTATTTTCTTAGTAGCATACCAATGCATTTTATTTCTTTATGGAAGCAACAGCATCTGCTCGGTTATATTTCAGCTAAATTTCATGTTATTAATAGTCTGTTCAAACCAGTAGCTTCAAAGAGTTCTTTCTGAAGCCTCTGTTTGATATTGGTATTTGTTCTTACTCCTTTGTGGGGTGCATTAATTGGATCATTTTACACTAATCTAAACTGTTTGCCAAATGGTTTCTTTGGCAATTTGGAACAGAATTTCTATTTTTGCATTGCATGCAAGCACAGCCTGGATTGGGGCAGATATATGAAAACTGATAGATATATATTTCTCTCTTACCACTCCTCAACATTTCAGCTTCATGGTAAATTATGTACATTCCTCCTGCCTTTATAGATAATAGAATTTTTAGTTGCATAATTTATTTTTAGTTTGTACCTTTCTAGTTCTGCGGCCTAGAAAATTATATCTACTGAGGTCATTACATATATTTTCCTTTTAAGATTTTATTGGATGTTTAAACTCTAGGAGAGAAATTGACATGTGTTTGATCAAAGCAACCTCAATCAAAAATAACCTAACCTTAAGACACATACTATTTTCAGACATTGAAATTGAACAGATGATCTACTAGGAAATTTTTGATGTGTAATTTTGATTAGTAAAAAATATTTTTGATAAGCTGGATAATTATTTTCACTTAACTAATTCATGAACATTCAAGAAAAAAGAAACATGTAAGGATATAATATACATATTACAAAGCATAACTTTAAAATATCTGATAATTCTATTAATAAATATATTTGGAAATTTGAGAGTCGTGGGTATTCAATTGTTAAAGAGTATTCTCTATGATGATTATTTATTATTCATTAATGATGCTATATAAATTTTATTTAGTTTTACAACATCAGTTTTATTTAGAAGATAGGATTAATTGATAAAAAAAGAGAAAATATGTCTTGGAAAATTGTATATAATCTTTCCTTTAGATTTTAAATCTAACTTCATGATCAGTATCTCTTTTGCATATCTCCAGTGTTTTATTCTTTTTGTCTGCTTATTTCTTATTAATAGTTAACTTTTAATTAAATACATATTCCAGCAATCCATTAGTTAGTTCTATATAATGAATCTATTTGTCTTTTCTACCAAAACTAAGAAATTGTGTACGTCCATGTAATTTTCACAGTCTAATTCCCAAATTCAGATTTCTTGGCACAACTTAGTGGGCACATCCAGGGCAGCATCTGTTAGCTGAAATATGTCAATTGGTATACCATCTATTCCTGGGGTCTTATTTTTTGCTATTTCCTTCAAAGCAGCTTGAACTTCCTTCATCATTATAGGCTCTTGATCAAATGTTATTTCATTAAATTCTTCTGTATCTGCCAGTTCCTTTCGATACAATGACTCAGTATATTTCTTCCATCTTCTTTTAATACATCCTGGATCATTTAATATTCTCCCTAAAGCATCCTTGATTATAGCAATTGTAGGTTTGAATTTGTGCTTCAGTTCCTTGAGCTTAAGAAATGCTGAACGAGTTCGGCCCTTCTGATTTTCCGACTCTAGCTCCTTGCACATTTCATTGTAATAGTTTGCTTTGTCATTCTGTGCTGCCTTTTGGAATCTTCTGTTCAGCTCTTTAGTATCTTGAATTCTTCCTTGTGTTTTGGCTTCTGACATCCATTTTGGTCTTTTCTTCCTCTTCTGTCTTTGTAATGATCGTTTCCACTCTTCCTGGATGATACATTTGACTTCCTCCCACAACTCATCTGGTCTTCGCTCATTAGTGTTCAAGGCCTCAAACCCATTCCTGAGATGATTCTGAAATTCAGGTGGTATGAAATCAAAGTCATATTTTGGCTCCTGTGTATTTGTTTTAATTTTCCTCAGCTTTAGCTTGAACTTGCATATGAGTAGTTGGTGGTCTGTTCCACAATCAGCTCCTGGCCTAGTTTTCACAGCTGATATTGAGCTTCTCCAGCGGTTCCTTCCACAGATGTAGTCGATCTGATTCCTATGCATACCATCAGGTATTCTCCAGTATGTTTTATTTTATTATATTTATTTTATTTTATTTTAATCCTTTATTTTATTATAAAGGAACTTGGTCTTTTAGGGATTTATATACTGAATAACCAAATCAAACTTAAATTTAATAGATTAGAGAACTTGGAGCAGAAAGAATAAAGCGATTTTATCCCTAACCCTTATGAGTGGGACAGATGTGGTAGCTCATATTCAACTCTGCCTATTGAAAGTTAAGCTTTAAATGTCTTGATTCATATCTATTCCTCTGGCTCTTCCTTTGTCAACATTTTTATCAATTATACATTTAAAATTACAAGGCATACTTCTAAATATTTTAATTATATTAATTTAGAAGAGGGGATACAGATTGATGATTGGTGTTTAAACAATAACCAAAAACTATATGACGGATCAGTAACAATGGTAATTACATAATAAGATTAAACACCACATGGATTTTCACCCCCTGAACTTGTAAGTGGAAGCTAATTGGAAATTTTTTAGCTATTTGTTGGGAAGAATACTTAGAATATTACATTAAGTATACTTTGTGTGTGTGTGAAATATGACTTTTTGGATCACAACAAACTATGTCTGACTTTGAGAAGAATGGGAATCCCACAATACACGATTGTGCTAATGCGAAATTTATACTTGGATCAGGAGGCAGTCATCAAAACACAGCAATGAAACATTGCATGATTCAAAACTGGGAAGTATGTACGCCAGGGATGTGTCCTATCTCCATACCTTTTCAACCTATATGTAGGACAGAATGTTTGGGAGGCTGGGCTCTATGAGAAGTGTGCCATCAGAACTGGAGGAAGATTTATCAACAATCCGCGTTATGCAGAACAAAACCAAGCTTGCTGAAACTGAGGAGGACCTGAAGCGCCTGTTGCAGAAACTCAAGGCCTGCGGCCTTCAATATGGATTGAGGCTCAGCGTCAAAAAAGCAAAGATTCTCATCACTGGGTCAATTGGCAGCATTGTGATAAATGTTGAAGAGATTGAGACTGTTAACAGCTTTAGTTTGCTTGGCTCCACAGTCAACACTCTTGGTACCAGCATCTAGGAAATTAAAAGACATAATATGATGGGAAAGTCTGCTGTTAAGGAACTCTCCAAAGTACAAGAGCAGTAGTGTCACTATGAAGACTAAGGAGTGTTTGATACAGGCCATGGTCTTTGCAATCATTTTTTATCCATCAGAAAGCTGTACAACAACTACGGATGATAGAAGGAGAATTAAAGCCTTTAAGATGTGGTACTGAATATATCATGTATTGCTAAGAGAATGAACAGGTTCATCCTGGAGAGGGTTAAACTGGGCTGCTCCTTGGAGGCAAGGATTGTGAAACTTCACCTGCCATGATTTTGACATGTTGCAAGAAGGGACCAGTCCTTGGAGAGAGATGTCATGCTTGGGAGAGTGGAGGGATAGTGCAGGAGAGGAAGACCCTCTATGAGGTGGATTGATTCAGTGACTGGAGTAATGGGAGTGAGTGTGTTAGAGACAGTGAGACTGGCACAGGACAAAGCAGAGTTTAGATCTGTTTTACATAGGGTTGCTATGAGTTGCAGGAGAGTAGACAGCACATGACAATAACAGCATAGTCACAAAATAATTTCATTTTATCTAAATTGACATTGAAATCCCGAGTGAGAGAGGTGATGAGCCTGTTTTCCTCAAAATATGTTAAAATCCATTTGAAAACAGATTTTAAGCTTTATATATGTTAATTTCTTGAAAAAAAAGAAAGACATTAATAAATTTAAATCTATTCTACTAACTGGGAGGGTTGTAATGGAATAAAAAATTATGCCCTAGCAATAAGGATAAATTGCAGTAAAACATGAGGAATAAATGTTGCTTGATGTTAGAAACTATGATGTCTGTTTCATATGCCAGCAGGGTCATCTGTGGTTGACAGACTAGGAAGAAAAGACCTGATGATCTACTTCTCAAAAGTAACCAATGGAAACTTTTTTCAATGTTTTCCAACTTACTCAGGACAAACCGTTATACAAGTATTGAATTTAAACATTGAGAAAATTCTCAAGCATAATTGCTAACGTCCTTTTCTTTTTAATGAGGATAGGTAACTAATAAATAGGATGTGGGGGAGAGCTTGTGGGGTCCCGTCAAAAACTTCAACCTACTAATTCTAACATAATTGGTGTATTTGAGTTGTTATATTGGAGAATAGGGCTAAATATCCCATGGGCTGCCAAAAAAAAAAAAACAAACAAAAAAAACAACAGGCACATTTTGGAAAATTTCAACTGCAGTGTTCATTGGAGATGAAGACAGTGAAGCTTCAACTCACATATTTTGCACTTTTAGTAGAAGCTATTCCTTGAAAAATGATACCATGCTTGGAAAAGTGGAGGGTCATCAAATAAAAGACACACCCTCAACAACATGGATTGATGCAGTATCAGAGGCAATGGACTCAAGCAATTTGAGGATTATAAGGATGTCACAGGATGGGACACAGTTCAGATCTATTGTTCATACAGTCACTGTCAATCACATTCAACCCGGTATTTAACAAAAATCAACAGCATAACTGTGAAAATCTGGAATCTGCTATACTGAGAGTTATTAAATTTCAGATTGACAATCAATTTTGGGGTTAGATAACAAAGAGAAGAACATGGTATGTAAAGATTTTCCATACTTCTTTGATTTTACATTAACTCAACACAGTACATTGGAAGGTTCTTCAGGAGTTTAATTCCTAATATATTTAGATTATTAGCCAAAGATTTAAACCATGAAAACTTATGAGATAAATAGACTTCACTAAAATAATGAACAATGTTTAAAAACACAAACATTAAAAATATATTTTATACTGAATGAAAAATTTGAAATGTTTGAAAAAAATATATGCATGAAACACTCTTTGACTAAATGTTATTTTACCTTATGATATAGTTTTTTTTTTTAATTTCCAAACAATTATAATCAAGGTGGACACAGTAATTCATTGCTTGTTTGTTTTTTTTTTTTAAATTTAAACAAAAAGGAGCTAATGACCTCTGAAGGTCTATTATTTCTGATATTATATTCTTCCATGAGCTGTTGTGTTTTTATGGGGTGACGGTTCAAAACAGAGCTGATCGAGAAAAGCTTTTCTTCTCAATAATGAATTATTAAAGACTTTCTTGTCCTTTACCTCTTACTGGTGACCCAACAAAACAACCTAGTGAAAAATTTGACTTTTCTCTTTTCAAGCAGACTTGACACCCTATTGGTAAAGTTATAATCCTTTGAATTAGTTTTCTTATCTCTAAGATTGTTGTTACCTATATGCCTTTTGGAAAGGTTATAAGCAATAGCAACAACAACAACAAAATCTCTTATTGAAATCTTTCAGAACAAGGAAATATATAGAAGATGTTATTAATGATTTTTTTTATTAATCCTTATACTTCTTTGAGGAGAATATTCTTGATATGCTGGTAAGAGAGGATTAGATCACCAAGCAGTGAGCCAGAGTGCTTCAATATAGCTTATGGAGCTATAGCAAGAGCTTCTCTCTGATATGTTTTATCATTTGCTGGAAGTTAGTCTTGTTAAAAATATTCTCCCACCAATTTTATTAAGAACTCTTTTCAGGACTTCTGTAAAGTAGTTCTAGCTATAGTCCATAAATCTGAGTCTCAGTGAATGAACGCCCATTTAATAATTTAAGCATCTTTAAAGCCATTCCATGATGTTTATTTCTACTAAAATTGCTGTTTTATCATCGATACTATACAATAATGATATTTCTGTTTGCACATTCTTTCAAACATCACTATTACTTTAATATCCAAATGTAACATTTAAAAACTTGGATTTAATAAGTGTGAGTATATCCACTTTTATAGTTTCTCCCTAGATTTTCTGGGGAGAGGGGAAACACCACACATAAAAATAGTGAGAAAAAAATCAGAGCTTATTCTTAGGAATCCATTTTATGAAAAATTATTTTATGGATATATCAAAAAATATATCAAGTGGTACATAAAGCTGTCTAGGAAAAAAAAGGCTATAGTCAGAAATTATTTTACAACAATATTTTTACAATAAATTCATTTAACAAGGTGCACATTTTTAAAAGAGGCAAGCATTTAAAAATCTGCATTGTAACCACTTTTGTGAGATTTAGTGTTCCTTGCTCTCACAGATGGCCAAAGTACACATGATCTTTGGGAAGTCTTGCTCTCTAATGCCTCTGGGCGTGCTGTGCTTTGTTTGTCAAAATGGTGTCAAGTCTGTTAGAACAGCTTGGCCGGTTTTGACAGAAATCCTCCCTAAATTAAAGAAATCAAGATGAAGCTTGTAGCTTAAAAGGAGAAACTGAGATTCTATCATTTTCTCTCATTGAACCGAAGTTACTTGTCACTATATGATTTGCCTTTTAAAATTCAAAACAAGGTAATAATTTCCAATATTTCATTAGAAACTTAATTTCTGCATTTTTTAACAAAATCACCCACATGTACAGGAAATATTCTGAATTGAACATTTCCTTATAGATATGTATGACATCAGACAAAAGTGGGTTTAAATTCTTCTCTGACTTAATGGCTATATGATTTGAAAAAAGATACTCAATATTTTGTAAAATTTGTAGAGTATCCTACAATCTAACTTCAAAATGTTTACCAAAGCATATAATGTTTACTTATGTTCTACAACATTTGCCTTTGTGTATATATTATGTTATTTATGTTATTGAGGTTGATGTTTATTTGAAAACACTGCTTATAATATTTGTGTCAGAGGGGGATAATGACTACTTGGAAGTGTAATAACAAACAATAATGTTAATTTAAAATGGTTGGGAGTTTGTTGTTGTTCATATGTGCATTGAGTTGTAACCAGCTCACAGGTAACACTCCAGCAAGTTGTCAGAGGCTATAAATTTCCTGAGAGATTTCTTATTTTTCTTCTCCTAAGCAGCTTATGAATTCTTGTAATATACCTTTGAATTAACAGTACAGAACCTTACCACTAGGTCACCAATGCTTCCTTAATTAAGACTAATATTAATAAACACCCACTGTATATAAACTCAGTATAATGATGAGCAATTATGTCAGCTTGAAGATTAAGGTACGTCTTTTTCAGGCCATGTTCTTCTCAACCAACTGATACACAGCAAAAATCTGGCCAATGAACAAGGATGCCTTTGATTTCTGGTTCTGTAAGAAGAGTACTGAATGAACTGCCAAGAGAATGAATGGATATATCTTGAATAACATGCAGCTAGGATGCTCCCTAGAAGCAAAGACAATGAAACTTCATTTCTCATATTTTGGACATTTACCTAGGTGAGAGTATTCCTTGGAAAGAGACATTATTCTAGAAAAGATGGAGGGTCAGCAAAAGAGAGGAAGATTCCCAATGAGATACACTGAAATAGTTACATCAGCAATAGATTTTAGTGTATCAAAGATGGTAAGAATGGCACAGAGTAGGTCAGGATTCCGGTCTATTTTTCATAGGGTAGCTATGAGTCATACTCAAGTCAACAAATAGCATCTAACTATAATAACAACAAAATACACACCCAGTGTTAGACACGGTAAAAAGACTGCACTGCAATCCTGAAGGCATGAAGTTTGAATCCACCAGTTGCTCCACAAGAGAGGGATGGATAATCTCCTCCCATGATGTTAACTTTTTCTGAAAACCCACTGAGGAAGATCATCTATGGGTCGGTTCTGACTTGGTTTTATTCTACATCAACATTTTAAATTAGTATTTATTCCATCATCAACATTTTGCAGAAGGATAACAATAAATTTTAAAAATTAAAATTTATAGAATATGTTGTTATTGTTAGGTACTATTGAGTCAATCATAACTGACAGCAACTCAATGAACAGCAGACTTCAGGCTTTTCTTATCTTTCAACATGATCCTGATCTCTGTTCTTTAAGCTCACTGGTTTAGTTACTTCATCACTCCATCTCCTTGAGGGTTTTCCTCTCTTACTGACCTTCTGTCTTAGCACGATGGTTTTTTTTCCAAAGTCTGGCTTGTCCTGAAACATCACCAAGCGATGGAAGATGACGTTTCTCTATCCTGACCTCTAATTAGCACTCTGATTGCTTTTCCTTCTCTTAAGACAGATTACTGTTTTGACAGTTCAACCTTATTTTCCAAAAACATACTTCAAAGACAATGAATCTTTTTTGAGCTTCCTTATTCATTGTCCAAGTTTCAAATACATATGAAGCAATCAAAAATACCACTGCTTCATCTGAGACATCTGAGTCTTTAAATGTACAACCTTACTCTTTATATAATACTTAAAAGAGGTCCTTGATAACAACATTTCACAATGCAATTGTTGTTAAGTGCCAATGAGTTGTCTGCAGTCCATAACAACCCAGCCTTGAAGCCTGCCATGTCCTGAGACTGTCTCACTGAATCTGACACATGTACTCCGTTGACTCAGTTACTGTATCAATAAATATAATCTATCTCATCTGGCATCTTCCACAATTTATATATATATACACATATATATATATATTCATATATAATATTCATCTTTATATACTTGTATTTTTATATGTTTATTTACTTACAATTGCTACTTTAAGTGTTGTCAACAGATGTAAAATAAAACTTTAATGACTTTAATAATTTCTCCATCTGTTGTAAGGCTGTATATGGGTCCAATGCTGATTTGTGTTCTCTTGATGTTGCAATGCGATCAGTATTGAAGACTTGTAAAATGAAAGTAGGAATCATGAAGACAAGTAAGTCTGACCTCTACTAGCTGCACAAAGGTGAACTGCCCCATCAACAACATCTGCAGTATAACAGTAATACACATAAGGTCAGACATGTCCGTCACACTCCCAGACTACTTTTCACTAACTCTCTCATCAATCCTACTGCCTTACTGGATCTAAAATCCAATGCAATAGGTTGCAGATTTCACAGATACATACTCACAATTATGATAAAGTATATTAGTGAACTTAACAGGCTACAATTCAAGCTGATAATAGGAAACAATCTCTCAGTGAGCACAGCTTCCAAAGAGTGCCTTCAATCTTGTGGCTTTAGGCCAATGATACAATACTCTCATAATCCTGTCAATTAAGGAAAAATTTCCCCTAGTCTTCCAACAAGTGTGAACTAATGCTCTTTCCTACCTCTCGTCCCATGTGTTAGTCTCTGATTCTCTCTGCTTTCTCTGCAGAAAAGCTTTGCTGGTGGTAATGTTCTAAGTTTCTAAGTTTCTGCCAATGAATCCATTCAATTCAATTCTGGATTGACCAACACTCCATATTTGTATTATATGATTTTGCGCATCCATGTGGCAAAATCAAAGTTAATGGCTAGGATATCTATTTTGAACAATAAATCCTTGACACAATGTTGTTGTAGTCTTTGATCTTCTTAGTGTTTCAAGTCTTTTTCATTTTCTGCAAGCCTGGCTGTCTAATCTGCATAATGTATCATCTGCATAATTCAGCTCAAAGGACAGCTTGAGAAGACAAAGCAAGATATTATAATGAATGTACGAGAATAAGAGTTAGAAATGCTTTAGAGTAGAGGTACTTTGCCTTATAAGGTCATAAGTCAGAATTGACTCAAGAGCAATGAATTTTTAGTTTTTGTGTTATAACCATAATTTCCACTTTTACTTTTTATTCATGTATAATTTTAAGAAATGCAGAAAAGGAGAACACAGTGAAAAGTACTGTCTTCATTATTAATTTTACTTCATATTTCGTTTGTTTCTGTGATCCCTATACTCCAACCAAAGTATTTAGAAACAGAGATATATTACACAGGTATTTTACAACAGTACATTAAAATTCAAAAGTGAATGTTTTGTCTATGGCAAGAGTTTGTTTTTCCAATGAAATTTTCTTTCAGAGGGTTATAATGTTCACAGCATTTGTTTGTTTATTTTAATATACATTAAGAGAAAAACTTTACCTGGAGTACATTCATAGATACTTTCTCATGAGTATTCTTTCTACAAGGCATTGGCAACTTTTTGAGCTGGATATAAATTGATAAGGATTTTTAAACAAATACATGTTCAGTAACGCTATTCTCCTGTAGGCCTCTATAGTTTACATCAGTTCATTGCAGTCTATGCCTATAATGCCTTAATTTCAAGTACATTTTTCCTGAGTACTCATCCTATATTCCCTACTACAATCATTAATTTTTGTTGTGACTCTTTAAGCAGTTACACAATGCCTATGAGGCCAAATAATTATTCACTTAACAAATATTTACTTTTGTAGTTAGGTCACATTAAGTTGACAACAACTCATAGCAACACATAACAGCAGATCTGAACTTTATCATGTCGTGTACTAGCCTCATGATCTCTACTTTGTGTGAGTCCAGTCTTAACAGCTACTGTGCAAGAACTTCTTACTAAGGGTCTTCCTCTCTTTCCTTGACTCTTTTCTTTTACCTCTTTCATCTACCTATAGGAACATGATATGTTTTCCAAGAACTGGCCCCTCCTGACAATTTGCCCAAATCATGTGAGATAATTCTTTTCTCAGGAACACCCTGGTACAATTTGTTCAAGAATTATTTATTATTTTCTTTTGGAACTCTATAACATATTCAGGAGTCTTTTCAAATATAAAAATATAAAGGCTCTAAGTCTTCCTTTGTCATCTTTATTTATTACTTTCAGATACATATGAAGAAGTTCAGTATATCATGGCTTGGAATAGATGCATTTTGTTTTTAAAATGACATCATTGCTCTATAGCACTTTGTAGAGTTCCTTGATAGCCAATTTCTCAATGCAATGTACCTTTGGATTGTGGTTTAAATTAACATTTTAATGTGATATTTTAAAAGAAAAAAGTGTTCTTCTTAATAAAATAATTGATATTTTGACCTTTTATCACATATTAAGGCCAGCTCCAGGCAATCTAGACATAGAGGAAAGCTAGGAGGAAGGCGTGTTAAGGGGATACCAGTGAGATAGAATCAGGTGAAGCTCATACCGGGAGCCATGCAAGGCAAAGTTCAAGTGAAATGGTTAGCATCAGGCCCTATGAAATTAGAACCAGGAACATTGGACCTAGGCTCTCCCAAAGAGTGATGTCAAGCACAATGGACCAGAACTCTCCACTACATCATCCCATTGACTGCCCATTATAACATCCTATCTCTCCACTATATCATTCCTTTGCCCCAGACTCAAGCTCAGAAACACATCAAATTGCAAAGCCTGCCAGCTATATAAGGCAGCATACCTAGCAAAATGCCTTTCTCCATTTCTTCACTTCCAGAAATGGACCCATCTCAGAGAGTCTCTCTTTCTTTTTAAATAAGTCTATCCTCCCCCACCCCCCATCTTTTAACCTGACTTCTTGCCTTTTCTCTCAACTGCTTGCTCTTACAAATGCTCATCCCATACTATGATTCTTTCCAGGAAGACATAATCACGAAATCCCCAGGTAATTGTCCACATTTGAACTTACGTTATCTCTCACCCAGCTCAATTCTTGATCAAAAAAAGAGGCCCACGCCAGGGCAATAATCACATAGAAACATATACAATCAAATCTTCCATGAATAGAAAGGAAAAATTTAACTGAATTACTGCTGAGTTTCTTGTGAATCACAGACTTTACTACTCTCTTGGTTTTGTTTTCTATTTTCTATGATATGCTGAATAAAATTATTTTTTCTTTCTAAGGAAAGTATTTCTACCTGACTCAGTTCAGATCAAGAAGACAGTCAAAATTCCCTAATACAGACACCCCAATATGTCCATTTCCCACAAGGCCAATGGGCATACCCTACAAAAGTAGCCTGGGATTCAGCTAATAGAGACACCCTCTGATTTTCATTCCTGAAGTGAAGATATTTCATTCTGAGACCTAGTGTTGATTGCTATGACCTGACAGTTTGCTCTGGACTGGACCTTTGTTTATAAATGTGGATTCAACTGTATTAGAGTACTGATTTGGGAGGACTGGGAAAATAATTGATTCATCTAAAATGACGGGATTAAAGCATACTGAGTAAAGTAGCGGGTTTACATACTTATCTAAATATAAATGGTGGTAAAGGGAAGGCTGATATTTTAGGTAATATTAATGAGAAATAATGACTAGAAATGCCAGAGGATGTGCTATGATGGTAACCCAGAGTTGTGGGGTTCTGTGTTTTGGGTTGGGTTTTTTTGTTTGTTTGTTTGTTTTAGCAATTATTTTATCCCCTCTGGTCTCCAGCTACCTTAACTGCAGATCTTGCAATTCTACAATAGCTATGGGATTATAGTAAGAGAAAGAATACTTTCCACACTGAGCATCAAGATTTGAGGGAGACTGGAGGAAGACCCTGTTGAGAGCGAAACTCTGGTGATTCTGGTGGAGACACAATGGCATTGCTGTGAAGAAACTGTGGCAAAGTGTAATCAGAGGAACCCGGAGATAAACCACAGTAAAATGTTTTGCTGTTCTCACTGAATGCTTGGCAGAGAAGCTGACTAATAACTGCTCTGAGACAAACTTTGCTAAATGATTTGTAGTTGACTGCTGAATTGAAACTCAGATTTTTACAGATTAAAGCATTTTATTTTGCTGCTAATATTGTTTGGGACTGCTGGACTAACCCTGAGTTTATATTATGAGACATTCTTTGCCTCTCACGCTCTCTGACGTGTTCTCTAATAAACCTAGTTCTGGGTAACATAACTCTGAGTAAAATCTGTGAGTAAAAAAGTTAATGAACAAACCTCTTGCTGCTGGTGTGGCTCTAGAGGCACCATAGATAGGGTTGGGGGTTGGGCTCTTTATGTGTTTTCTGTTCTGGAGCGTTGAAGGGCTATGTTATTCTCAGTCTTTCTGGCCCTTTCAGAAAGATACTCATTGCCTATGGCCCTATGTCAGTTTTCTACTAACAAGGTACTTCCTAACAGCCTTTCATTTTCTCAACAATTCCTGTTGCAGTTGTTGTTGTTATGTGTTGTCGAGTCCCTTGCGACTCATACTGACCCTATGTATAACAGCCCCAAACTCTACTCTGTTCTGTGCCAATCACACTGTCTCTGACACACCCATCCCGATTACCCCAGTCATCGAACCAATCCACCTCCTAGAGGGCGTTCCCCTCCTGTGCCTGCCCTCCACCCTCCCAAGCATGATGTCCTTCTCCAAGGACTGGTCTCTCCTTACAACATGACCAAAATATGTCAGACGAAGCATCAGAATCCTTGCCTTCAAGGAGCTGCCGGGTTTAATCCTCTCCAGAATGAATCTGTTTGTTTACTTAGCAGTTCATGGTACCCTCAATACTATTCTCCAACACCAAAGCTCAAAGACATCAATTCTCCTTCTATCCTCCCTAGACATTGTCTAACTCTCTGATGCATAACAAGTGACTGCAAAGACCATAGGCTGTATCAGACACACCTTAGTCTCCAGAGAGACACCGTTGTTCTTCACTACTTTAGAGAGGTCCCTAACAGCAGACTTTTCCATTGCAATACGCCTTTTAATTTCCTGGAAGCTGGTGCCAAGAGAGGTGATTGTGGAGCCAAGCAGACTAAAGCTGTGAACAATCTCAATCTCTTCACTATTCATCCTGTTGCTGCCAATTGGTCCATTGGTAAGAATCTTTGTCTTCTTGACATTGAGCCTCAATTCATATTGAAGGCTGCAGTCCTTGACCCTTAGCAGCAAGCGTTTCAAGTCCTCCTCAGTTTCAGCAAGCAAGGTTGTGTCATCTGCATAATGCAGATTTTTGATAGATCTTCCACCAATCCTGATGCTGCAATTCTCCTCATAGAGAGAAGCCTCCTGGATGATCTGTTCTGCATACAGGTTGGAAAGATATGGAGACAGGACACATGCCTGGTGTACACCCTTCCCAATTTTGAACCATGCTGTGTTTCTTTTCTCTGTTCTGACGACTGCCTCTTGGTCCAAGTATAGATTTCGCATTAGCACGATTAAATGTTCTGGGATTCCCATTCTTCTCAGAGTCAGCCACACTTTGTTATGGTCCACACAGTCAAACGCCTTTGCATAATCAGTGAAGCACAGATAGACATTCCTCTGGTACCCTCTGCCTTCAGCCAAGATCCATCTAACATTAGCTACAATATCCTTAGTACCACCACCCCTTCCAAACGCAGCCTGTACTTCTGGCAGTTCTCTGCTGACTTGCTGTTCCAGTAATTTTTAGATAATCTTCAGCAGAATCTTGTCTGCATGTGAAATCAATGATATTGTTCTATAGTTTCCAAACTCTGTTGGGTCACCTTTCTTTAGAATGGGAACAAATATAGATCTGTCGTAGTAGTAAATCTTTTAGCTGCCATGCATATGCACAGAAGTAAGAATGACCACTGTAAAAACTTTTAGGGGAGAAAATTGCAGTGCATATCTTGTGGTGACTAAATACTAACCAGGTAGAAAGAATTGTCAAGGAAGAATTGTAAGTATGGGAAAAAGTATTAAATATTCTATGAACTGACAAATCAAATAAAGTCTGTCTTGGAGATAGTGCCACCAGAGTGCTCCTTAGAAGTAAGGAGGGTGAAACATCTCACATATGTTGAACAGATAATCCAGAAGAGTAATTCTTGGGAAAAAGAAAGACAGGAAATCTACAATAAGATAGAGTCATGTTCACAATAGCAAAGAGTTGGAAACAATCACAGTGCCCATCAACAAATGAATGGCTAGAGAAGCTCTGGTATATTAACACAGTGGAATACTGTTCTAAATTGAAAAACAAGGAACTCATAAAATATTATACAAAATGCTTGACCATGGAGGACATTATACTGAATGAAATATCTCAGTCACAAGGGACAAATATTGCATAATACCACTGTTATAAAAGAGGACTGACATAGGGGTTGGGAGGAGACTGAGAAAAGTGATAAATAATGTATACTGCACTGAAATAGTTAAGGAAGAGAACTATTTATTTTCAATTTTATTTTCATAATCGTCCAGAATGAAGGCAGCATAATGGAGTTTACTTGGGGGGAGGGATTGTATAACAATGAAATAATTTTTCTTTTACTTTTCAAAGAAAAGAGCAAACTGGGGGGTAGGGGTAGGCAGGGAGAAAAATGCAACAATGAATGAATGGAAATCCAAATTCTCTATAAAATTTCATTAAAGTTTATTTAAAAAGTAGAGTTATGTAGCCACTGTAACAATGTGCCCTAATATACCAGAGATCATATGAACGGTATAGGGTAAGGCAAGTTCAGATCTATTGCTCAAAGCATCAGTAAGAATTGTAATAGACTTGATGATACAACAACATATGGAATACTTACATGAACTTGCATATCTGTAAATAAGGTGTTTTAATTGCATTTTCCCCATATTTACTCCTAGTATTTTCACAACTAACTTTGTTTACATACCTCTTATTGTTCTTGTTATTTTTGATGTTGTTGAATTGATTATGACTCATAACACTTCTGAACAGTAGATCTAAACTTTGCCCTAATCTGTGCCATCCTCATGGTCAGATTCATGCCATATTAGACTAGTATATAAAATAAAGAAATTAAAAAGATATTTTAAGTAAAAAATAGATTCCATTTTTCAGACTTGTATTTTTTCTTTTTCCCAACAATGAAAAGTATATAGAACTAATATTAAATCGAATAGAGATATGTTATAAGGTCACTTTGAGTTGGAATCAGTGGGATGGTGATGGATATAAGGAAGTAGGATGGTAATCATGAGAAAGGGAGCAATGTTAATTAGCTGGTTCATCATAAAATCAAACCTGTGAAGTATAAGCTGTTTAAGGTGTTTGTGAGCTCCCATTAGTATTTGGATGTGTGTGGGCACAGATACAGGTATTTTGGCGTGAAATAGATATATCAATGAACTTTTTAAAAGTGATTCTCTATTAAAATTATTCGTCAAAGGTAAGATTTCATAGAAATATTTGGTTACATTCTCAAATACTTCATAACAGTGACAAGCGAAATGATACATTGTCCATAGTAGAGGAGAAAGAACATGATGGCACTAATATAATAAAGAACAGTGCAAAAAGCTTTTTTACTCAGAAATTGAGTGCAGTTATTAATTATTTCATTTGAATACATATGTCAGAAAGCTGTATTTATGCAGGCCGTTCAAGGAGAGAGAAAAGGATTACTTAGCCTGAGGGAACATGGAGTAAAACATTTTTAAACAAGATCTGTTCTTGCACATAACACAATGTCACTTTCACAAGTTGATACTCAAGAATAGCAGAAAATATAACAAATTTCTTTAAACTCATCTCTAAGTATTTTAAAGAATAGCGATGAATGAAGTTTCCACCTCACCACTTTATTTCTCTTAAGTTGTGTAGAAGTGCTTGGAGATACATATTGCTGTTATATAAGATAGTATTCTGATACTTGCACACTGATTTTTTTTATTCCTTTGAGCCTTTAAGTACTGAATGATTAAATTATGCACTGACATTTTTTTGACATTTAAGTTTCTATTTAAAATTCACCAGCATTATCAGTTTTGAATTGTGTAGGAAAGCATCACCCAGATATCTCTTATTTAACTGTCATTTGACTATAGAGAAACTTATCTCTTATGCCATATATTATTTTTATTCAAAGTTATATATTTGGTATAACATGTTAGAAACATATTACACTTTTACTGTAATCATACCTAAATATGTATCTAAATTTTGCCAATTTTACAGCTTTTCACATTATTTTGGCTTCTGTTTTGCTTTGGTTTCAGTTATACACAGTGAATTTTAGACAAAACACCTGTAGAATCAATGGTGATGAAGGAGGAGGTTCAAGCTGCTCCAAAAGAATTGGCAAAAACAGGGAACTTAGGAAATAGCTATCAACAAATTTCAGGAAACAGATGTTGCCTTGGATGCACTAACCAAGTTATGCCAAGAAAGTTGGAGGACAACAACCTGGCTAACCGACTGGAAGAGATACATATTTATTCTTATTCCAAAAAAAAAGGTGATGTGACAGATTATGGAAGTTTTAGCAAATAATATTGCTAATATTACACACAAGCAATATCCTACTGAAGATTATCCAAAAACAACTGGAAAAGTAGTATAGCTCTTGAGAACCACCAGATGTGCTAGCTGAGTTTGGAAGAATCCATGGCACTAGGGACATTATAGGCAACATTAGTTGGGTCTTAGATGAAAACAGAGAGTACCAGAGGTATGTCTATCTGTGTTTCATTGACTATGCAAAAACATTTGTGTGGATCACAACAAATTCTGGTTAATCTTGAGAAGGATGAGAATTCAGAACACTTAATTATGCTTATATGAAGCCTAAACTCGGACCAGGAATCAGTAGTGGGAACAGAGCAGAGAAACAGTGCATGGTTCTGGATCAGAAAAGGTATGCATTGAGAATGTGTCCTCTCTCCATATCTTTTCAGTCTATATTCAGAACAGATCATTCAGGGGGCTGTATTTTATGAAATTTAATGTGGCATCAGGACTGGATGAAGACTCATTAACAACCTGCATTATGCTTGCTGAAAACTGAGGAGGACCTGAGATGTTTATTGCAGGAGTTCAAGGAACTGTAGTCTTCAATATGGATTGAAACTCAACATCAAGAAGACAAAGATTCTCACCACTGAGTCAAGTGGCAGTTTCATGATGGATGGAGAAAATATGGGCTGCATTAAGAAAATCTACTGTCAGGGACCTCTCTAATGTACTGAAGAGCAATGATGTCAGTCTGGAAACTCAGGTACACTTAATCCTGGACATGGTCTTCATAATTACTTGTTTTGATTCAGGGAAGTGGACAATGACTAAGGATGATAGATAAAGGATCAATGCATCTGAGTTGTGGTCCTAGAGAAGAGTGTCGAACATCTCATTCACAGGCAGGTGAACAAACAGATCTGTCTTGGAGAGAGTGAAACACAGCTGCTCCCTGGAGGTGAGGATTTTGAAGCTCTATAACATATACTTTTAGCATGTGGTCAGGAGGGACCAGTCCTTGGATCATGCTTAAAAAGATGGAGTGATCGCACAGCAAAGGAAGACCCAGGATTAGATGATTGGTGCAATGACTGCAGAAATGGGATTAGATCTGTTGGAGGGGATGAGACTGGCTCAGGATAAGGCAGGCTTCAGAGCTATAGTACATAGAATCACTATGAGTTGCAGGTGACTCAACATAACATAATAGCAACAACAATAATCCAGAGAAGTTACAATATACCTAGGTATCAGGAGTACTTTTACTTCAATGATAGTTAAATCTAGACAGTACATTACTTAGGTTTTCTCTTTTCTCTGATTTGTGAAATGAAGGGTGTTTTTCAGTAAAAATTAAAAATTTCAAGACATTTAAAAAATCTTCAAAAGAATGAGTATCTCATAGTGCATACTAATTATTAAACATTTTTAATTATTTAGCACTTACATTCATTCAATTATTAAAATTAGTGATGAAATGTTGCAATATTAAAATCCGTAAGTTAACTTGCTTATGTGTGTTAAGCTAATGTGATATTCTTATATTCTTAGACAAATCTGTTTTTTATATTTTAGAAAAATACCAGTTACTCAAAATCTATAATTTTCTTTTAAACTTGCTACCTACAACTGAAGCCCTTGCTGCAGAAGGTCAAGTACTGAAGACTTCAATATGGACTGAAGTGCAACATCAGGAAAACAAAGATTCTCAGCAGTGGACCAAATGACAGCATCATGATAGATGGTGAAGAGACTGAGATAGTTAACAGCTTTAGTTTGCTTGGCTCCATAATCAGCATTCTTAGTACCAGCAGCCAGAAAATAAAAACAAAAACAAAAAAACAAAACACAACAAATTGGGTTGAGAATGTCTGCTGGCAGAGACCTCTACAAAGTACTGAAGAGAAAAGATTTCAGTCTGGAGACTATAAGTTCTCCTGATCTAGGCCATGATCTTTGCAATTACATACTATACATCGGAAAGCTGAACAATGTCTAAGGAAGATAGAAGGAGACTTGATGCCTTTCAGCTGTGGTGCTGGAGAAGAGTATTGAGTCTATCATGGACTGCTGGGAGAACGAACAAGTTCATCCTAGAGAGGGTGAAACCAGGCTGCTCTTTGGAGACAAGGATTCTGAAGTTTCGTCTGACATATTTTGGACATGTTGCAAGGAGGAAATGTCCTTTTGAAGAAGGATGTCATACTTGGGAGGGCAGAGGGACAGCACAAGAGAGTAAGACCTTCAATGAGATGGATTATTTCAGTGGCTGGGGTAATGGGCATAGGTGTGTCAGAAATAGTAAGATTGGCACAGGATAGAGCAGGTTTTAGGGCTGTTGTACGTAGGATGGCTATGAGTCGCAGACAATTAGATGGCAAAAAACAACAAAAACCTGTCATAAAATGTTTTTAAAAAATTAAACATTTGTAATGATATATGAGGTCTGGTGACCTAGTGGCAAGAAGGTGCGCTGCAATCCCAAAGGCACAAGATTTGGGACCACCAGCTGCTCTGCTGAAGAAGGATGAGCAATCTCCTCCTGTGTAATCAACTGTCTCTGAAAACCCCCTGGAGGGTCAGCTAAGGCTGAGTCACTCTGTGACTCTGTTAGAGTCTGTGGTACACAATAACAACTCAACATAATCATCTAAAAACTATTCGCTCATTTTTAGAATTTCGCTTTAAATAATTACGGATGTAGCAACATGTAAAGGAGCGTCTACTTCAACTCATTTAAATATTTAAGATGTTGGGATATTGTCACTGTTTTAAATGACACATAAATATTATGTTGTTGTTGTTGTTGTTATGTGCCATCGATTCCTTT
>NW_006399784.1:3869527-3882696 GCF_000299155.1 Elephantulus edwardii | reverse complement strand
ATACTTCCTGGATCATTTAATATTCTGCCCAAAGCATCCTTGATTACAGCAACTCTAGGTTTGAATCTGTTCTTCAGTTCCTTGAGCTTAAGAAATGCTGTAGGTCAAAATATAAATTATATTGTATTTTTGTGTAAAAGCCTAGGTATACAAGGTAACTAAAATTCAGTTGAGCATTTTGTCCTGGGGCAAATTATATGCTTAATGATGAGTAGGAATGTCCTCCAAAATTGAATCAGGTAAGAGAATTAGAGTTATAATTTAGTAGATTGAATTGTCTACAAGATGAACAAAGTGAAATAATTCATTGGAATATCATTTATAAAGACAAAAACTTAAAACTAATGATGGATAGATAGTTAACTGAAATATTTGCTTAAGAATGTTATTATTTGCTGAAAGGCAAAATGATCTGATTAATTTAGGAAACATAATTATAAAGATGAAATGGTGGAAATGATACAAAGATTATAAATACAAAAAAGAGTAAACTGGACCTTAGTAAAGAAAGTCATGGAATAAGATAGTCTTTAGGAAAAGAGACAGATCTAAGTTTTTTTTAAAAACCAACTATAACTTATTCAGTACCTTTCCTACATATTAATTTCTCCAACCTAAGTGCTTCTCTCTAAACCTTCTTTTTGCCATTAAATTCCCGTATATTTTTAACCCAGCATTTGCAGAGAATGTAGTAAAATTTAAGTAGTAAATTCTGCTGGTAAAACATCATATCTGTTGACAGGGCATGAGATCCTGAAGGAAGAGTTAGAAAAACAGTGCAAAAGCTCAGCATAGCCAAGAAAGAGCGATACCCGGATTGTATTCTCTTTTAATGTCTTTATTTAAAGTGAAAATTCAATTCCAAGCCATCAATTCTGTAAACGCATATAATGAGGAGTTATTAAAAATTATCTGCGTTATTGAAAGCTATATAGGTACTGATGGATGGATACAGTAACTGGAGCAATGGGGGTTGGGGTGTCAGAATTACTGAGACTGGCTGAGGACAGGGCAGGTCAGAGCTGCTGTACATAGTGTCGCCATGAGTTGCAGGTGACTCAATATATTCAACAAAACAACAATATAAGTATTAATTTAGTAACTTTATTAATAGTTACAATGTGTTAATTTATTCAAGATCAAGAAGGTAATTTAAGTTATTAGCACTATAAGAAAGATACTGAAGTGTTGATATAGGAAAAAAGAGAGGGAAAAAATTACGACAAAGATAGGCTGTGCTGATCACATAATTACTGTTGTCGCAATGAGGATTGGGAATATTGTGTAATAGGCTATATATGAAATTTGACTATATGTACAAATAAAACATACAATAATACTTTAAATGTAATCTTTAAGAATGTTTCATTTCCAAATCAGATACTTAAATTGCTCTATTGCTAAGGCTAAACAGTCTATAATTCACCAATTGTAAGTCATATACACACACACACACACACACACACACACACACACACACACCCTCCGATGCATTAACTCAGCAAGTAATTAAGATGCTTTTGAAAGTACAGAAAATATCACAGCTTGAAATGCTTTTGGCATCTGGTGTGCAAACTGATAAATTAAAATATTAGTAAGCCAAAGAAATGCTTGTTTTTGGTTTTTTTTTTAAAAAAGTAAGATAGCGAGTTTCCAAAGAAATGCTATTGTTCTGATTCTGATCAGGCTGGTCAAGGTGAAACAACAGAAAACCACAGTAAATGTAACTGTACATTTTTATGTTTAATTTTAATGTTCTCTTGTTTTTATCTTTTTTCCTCTTTATCTATTTCTTTGCCCTTGCAGTAAGTTCTCTTGATCATGCAATGAATTTTTAGTGTTAATATTTTCACAAAGGTGTGAAGTATTTTGTTTTGTTCCCTCTGGTCTCTGAATGCTCACCTTGCATTAAGAGCCTGCCCTATTTATTTGGAGTCAATAATGCGACTACATGAGTTGTGAACACTAGAATATTACCTTTGTGCACTAATTAATTGAATATGGTAATGAGGGCATGACTACAAAGTCAAAGTAGAAGAAAATGAGAAATAAGGCAATTTATTTACCAGTGCAGAAACAGTGACAGATAGTTTCTCGGTCTATAAATCAATAATTTTTTTTAAAACTGTATTTAAAAACTACTTAAATTTGAATGGATAAATAAGTTAAAGCCTATATTGAATTTTATGGTTTTTTAAAGAAAAAAATACATTAAATCTATGATGTCAAGCTATAAACCATGTGGCAGTTATATTAATTTTCCTTGAAATAAAATTTAAAATGCTTCAATATTTTACCACATTTTTATAACCTTCAAATTTACTTCTTGAACGTGAGCTATATATTTTGTCCTCAAACTTTTGAAAACAAAATACAATGTATTTATTTTTGTTATGTGCTCTTGAGTCAGAGCTGACCCATAGGTGACCCTTCAGTGGGCTTTCAGAGGCATTGAATCACATGGTAGGAGACTGACCATCTTTCTTTCTTGGAGCTGCTGGTAGATTTGAACCGTGTGCCTTTGGAATTGCAGCATAGCTTCTTATTATCATTTCCACTATGACTTTGTTGTTGTTATGTGCCATCGAGTCGCTTGCGACTCATAGCGACCCTATGTACAAGAGCTCTAAATGCCGTTCTGTCCTGTGCCAACCTAGCCATCTCAAACGCACTTATTCCCACCGCTTCAGTCACAGAATTGATCCATCTCACCAAAGGTCTTCCTATCCTTCGCTTCCCCTCCACTCTGCCAAACATGATGTCCCTCTCAATAGCAAGTTGTATAATTACTTTAATAGATCAATTAAAGTAAGGAAATTTCTAATTATCAGTAATATATCACAAGTAAAGCATTTTCTGATGGAAAATGTCTAATGAATAATACTTTATCTACTGTAATCCAGTTCATACAAATAAAGTAGATCCATATTTAAGTCAATGTACATGTGTATTATTTTTTTTCTTTTAATTTGTTTCCTGACAAATAACCTTATTTAGAAATTTTACCATAAAGTTGAGTTAGGTCTTTAAAATGCATAAAATATCTCAAAACTATAGCAACATCTGCAAAATTATAGATCTAGTAAAACAGAAAGGTGAGGTTCAAAGAATTTACATTTAAACAATTGTTGCCTCTGAAAAATATTTTCAAAGATCTCATCATGATGTGCAGATATTTCTATAAAAAACTGCTTTGGTTCCTAGTAAAGAACGAATAGTAAGTAACTAATAATGTAATGTAATATAATATCTGATCTTAATAACTACAGGACATTTTTATTAATTCATTCTGTGGAGTTTACATGCCAATTTGTAGAGGTTTTATATTTTAATGTCCCATAAGGTGAAACTCTTTCAGTAGAGGTAGTTTCTTCCAGTATACATTACTCAGGATGGTCAAATTGATACTGAAATCTATGTGTGATAATATTTGAATATGTCAGAATGAGAGAGATATTCAAATCTAGAACTATTACTATAAGAAATAAAGATATTGTTTAGTATTCATACACACAAAAAATTCTTATGTGGAAACATCATAAATTATCCACAGAACTTGATTTGTGTCTTTGTAATTTATATGCATGATTGTTGCTTGGTAATGTTGTAACTTTTGTTATTGTTGTCACAACTCACAGTGACCTTATGAACAACAGATTAAAATCTTGTCCTATCTTGTGTCATACTCACTATCCTGTCATGTCTGAACCCCCTGTTACAACTGTGTCATCTTGTTGAAGATCTTCCACTTTTGTTGACATTTCCTTGCTTAAGGTCATTTTCCAAGAACAAGTCCCTCCTGATAACATGCTCAAACTATGTGTGAAGGATTTTTATCATTCTTGACTGTAAGGAATACCCTAGTTTCACTTCCTCTAAGACAGATTTGTTTATTCTTTTCATAGTCCATAATACAGTCAATTGTTGGAGTGTGCTACTCAGAGGGAAAGACTCTCAAAAGTTATGTTTATAGAAATCCTGAAAAACTGACCTGAAGAAAAACTAAAATACAGCAGTTTCTTGAAGCAGAAAATTTATTGACCAGGGAAAAAGGTTCAGTGCTGCACAGCTCTTGTAAGCATGGGGTAGAAAATTACCACTGAAGACGGGGGTAAGAAGCTAGTTATTTTATGCTCCTATATGAACAACCTGCAAAACATTGTAAAATGAAGAATTACACAGACTGGTGGGAAACTATTTCTGTAAAAGGAGCAGATGCAACATGGGAGTACCTAAGTCTGACTTCATAAAGAAGAAATTTCCTTCAGTAATATCCATAGAACCATACAAATAGCTAGATAGTCAGGCATGCCATATCACATGCTTCTACATCTATTTCTGTGGATCATTGGGTTCAATGTTCATTGCAACTTGACTCACAGACTTTATTAAGAATTATTAGTTTATTAGTGAAATTAGTGCTTGTTAGTGAAATAGGTTGGGGAATGGAGAAAGGCAAAGTATATCACACAAGAGAAGTCTGGATTTAGTCCAACAATCCCACATCAGATTACCAAACCATGATTCCATTAGGTAAAGTCCAGATTCAGTTCAGTAGCACAAATGCAAGAAGTCTGTATGTCATTTTCTCAATCATCCAGCAAATTTTGTCTCAAAGTACTTACAAATCAGCTTTTCCTTCAATCATCCAGGAAGCAAAACCTTCAATTTTGGGACCACCTCTAGGATTCTTAAGGTTACACTTTGCCACAGCAGTACCACAGCAGTGCCAATGTCTCTTCAGACAATTTCCATACTCCCTTTATCCTCTCTCCACCGCCAACTCTCACACTGTCTGCACAGTCCTTTCACAGTGTGGAAGGTGGTATCTTTTATATTGGCCCCACAGCTCTGGATGACTTGCAAGACCATGTGTCCACAGTTAAGATAGTTGAAGACCATGAAAACAGAGGCTAACACAATAGCTAGAAAAGTCTTTTTTCAAGGTTTCTGACATATAATTAGTAATATGCAAGTTTAGTTTAAACAGAAAAACGCCTAATTGCTTGGTAAGGCAGAATAGTTAATTTTTTTTTTCATTCTGGGAAAAACTAGAAAAAAATTAGCATAGTAGAAAACTAGTTCTAATAAGAGAAAAAAAATATTTGCAATAATGACAACACAGACTAGAAACCATGAAATATCTAGAGAAGGAAAATAAATTGAGAGTATCATAAGTGAAAGGGAGAAAAAGAAAGAAGAAATAGAGAAAAAGAGTCATATCAATAAAGATACTCATATCTATAAGACTCAGAGAGTTCAGGGTAAGTATTGCCATTTTTGGATGCTTATAGGATACACTATACATTCATACTCTTTGTCAACACCAAAATGCAAATCATCTGTTTTACTTTTCTCACTTATCTTTATTCATTATCCCTTATTCCATTATTCCATTCCATTCCATTCCATTCCATTCCATTCCGCTGTCATTATCCAGCTTTAACATATATAATTAAAAATAATATGGTTTTGATCAGGCACACTGTAGTCTTCAAATTCATATTATTGCAATTTAGCACTTTGGAGCAGTCCTTGACAGTAGATTTTCTCAATACAACACATCTTTTGATTTTCTAACTACTGTTACTGTATCGAATGTGAATCCAAGTTATAGAACATATATAAACCCACTGTGGTAAAATGGATTCTGCTATACATTGTCTCCACAGAGCAGAGAGAATTGCCCCACGGTTCAAAGCTGTAAACTGTGTGGAAGAATCCTTTGTAGGGTAATTGGTGTAATTGAACAGGAGAGAGAAATTTTAGACTATATAGTTAAAAAGATCCCTATTTTTATCTTGAAAGCACCTAACAATAACACAGAAGCCTTCAGTATCATAAATATACTTAATGATGCAGTGGGTTACGTTTTTTGCTACTAGTGTATTTACCAGCTTTTTTGAGGAAAAAACAGCTGAGGCAGCCATCTTTGTAAAAATTTACATCATGAGAAACAATATGTAGCTCTTATATTATCCTCTATGAGTTGGTATCCATTTGATGCATGTGAGTCTAGGTTGAGTATCTTTATTGATATGACTTCTTTTCTCTCTTTCTTCTTTCTTTTTTTTTCTTTTCACTTATGGTGCCTTCAGTTTACTTTTCCTTTCTAGATAGATAGACAGATATTTCACAGTTTCTAGTTTTTGTTGTCATTATTACAAATAAAAGTACAGATTACAATCACTAGACATTTTGAAATATGGAAAGATTATATAACATATATAAATGAAAGAGTTTTTATATTAATTAAACATAATTTCTGCTATTATTAAAACAGAATCTAAGTGCTATGAATTGATATTTGTTACCCAAAATTTATGTTTGAGTCATATAACCAATGTCCAGATGAATATAATCTCATATGGGGAGACAGGATTTTTCACTGCAGATGTTATCAGTTAAATCAATTGATATTATACCAGAGTCAGGTTAATCCTAATTGCCATCAGGTTTTGGGGGGTTTGGGGTTTTTTTGTATTTTTTTACTTTTATAAAAAATGAAGAACACAGGGAGGAGTGATAGGGAATGGCAAAGGACACACTGACAAAGGAGATTAATCAGAACTGACTTTGACAAGCACTGTGGCAACTGGACAATTAAAACAGACATTCGGATGGCAGGGGAAGAAGGAAAACTGGGGAGGAGGGTAGAGAAAATGGTGCAGCAGTGAAGGAGTGAAGACCCAAAATCCCTGTAAATGTTCATTAAAATTAATAAAATTTAATAATAATAAAAAAATGAAGAACAATTAAGGAAACAGTTATACTGGGGAAAGAAGTTGCGTGATGACAGAAGAAGCATCAATAATGGGCAAAGGAAAATGGATTGCTGGCAGCCACAAAAATCTAGGATAGAAGCATGCAATAATTTCTCTCTCAGAGCTCCACAAGGAGCTGACATAGTCAAGACCTTGATTTGAAATTCTAGCCCGGAGAACTATGAAAAAATAAAATTTTGCTCTCTAAAGCCAGCCCCTTTGAAGCATTTGTTATGACAGAATTAGGAAACTAAGGCACATATTTCCTACTTACCCAAATATATCTAGACTTACATTAAAAAATAATTCATGTAAGATCAATACATTAGAACAATCTTAGTGTAATGCAACAATATTTGAACGTCTCCAAAAATTGTGAATTATAAAATGTAATGTCCATAGACGGTGCTTGTTAAAAATACAACTCCCTGGAACTATTGCTACATTCATTGAATTGAAGAGATGTGGGGTTTTATGCAGATATTTATAGATTATATACAGAAAAAAACTTGGCTGAATGAAATTAGTCTCTTAAAAGAACTACACATTCAAATTCATTTTGTGTTCTTTGAAATAAATCTTAAAATTCAGAGTGCAACAAAATGAGCCAGTTTTCGCTTCTAATGTCTGTCTGAAAGATAGAAGTTAAAAGTAGGATTCAAATGTAGATCTTAGTGACTCTCAAATCTGTGCACTTTATGCAGCCATATGGACATCAATCTTAGTTTAAGTGCATCTTCCAAGAACGGCTGAATTATTTTGAAATCTTCTGTTTCATAATCATATAGGTAACCAAGCAAAAAATTGAAAATTAAATTTTTATTTCAACTGAATAGCAGCTCTCATATGTGGAACTTATAAATTTTAAAACTTAATATTGAAAATAATGACAAAGAAATCTCACCTTCCTTCCCTCTAAAATGTTTAATGTCACATTTACACTTTCATTTTTTAAAATTTTTCTTTCTTGTGATTCTTTTCTTATCTTCTTTGACTTTTAAAATCTCTTGAATGTTTTCATCACTAAATTAATTGTACATACCTTTTGTGGTGTCAAGATATTATTGTTCAAAATTACTTTCCTGGCCACTGATTAACTTTTTATTTTGTGATAAAATATGTATTACATTAAGAGGATAGAATTAGACTAGAGACATATATAAGCTCATGGAAGTCAATGCTCACACTTTTTGGGGTTACATTCTCACCAGAATCGCCATGTCTGATAGTATACAGGATCATGGTCAATTGCTTAACAGTTCCTGCAAAACAAAGTACATCATCCACAGTCATGGGTGTCATTTTCCCAATAGGTTTGAGTTTCTGTGAGGCCTTCATAGAACTCAAGGGACATAGAGGAGAGGAAGAACTGAATGAAGGAGGAAAAGTTGATCTCAGAATTCATGGGATGGTACAGATAAAACACTTGGGACTTTGTTAACTTCAAATTTTTAGCAACTGATGCATTCTGTCTCCATACGTTTTCAATCTGTATGTAGAATAGATCATCCGGGTTGATTGGAGGCAGATTCATCAACAATTCTCTGTTATGCAGAGAACACAACCCTGCTCGCTGAAACTGAGGAGGACCTGAAGCGCTTGCAGCAGAATGTCAAGGACTACAGCATTCAATATGACTGAAGCTCAGCATGAAGAAAACAAAGATTCTCACCACTGGGCCAATTGGCAACATCAGTATGGATCGTGAAGAGTTTGAGATAGTTAACAGTTTTAGTTTGCTTGGCTCCATAGTCAACACTCTCAGTACCAGCAGCCAGGTAATCATGAGATGACTTGCAATCAGAATGTCAGCTGTGAGGGACCTCTCAAGAGTACTGAAGAAAAACGATGTCAGGCTGAAGACTAAGGTGTGCCTGATCTGGGCCATAGGCTACATAATTGTATGCTATGTGTTGGAGAGCTGGACAGTGACTAGGAGTGATAGAAAGAGAATTAATACTTTTGAGGGGTGGTGCTGGAAAAGAGTGTTGAATATACCATGGACTGCTAGGAGAACAAACAAGTTTGTCCTGGAAAGGGTGAAACCATGCTACTCCTTGGAGGCAAGGATTCTGAAGCTTTGTCTGACATACTTTGGGCATGTTGCAAGGAGGGACCAATCCTTAGAGGGGGACAGCATGTTTGGGAGAGTGGAATGCAGAAAAGGAAGAACCTTGATGAGATTGTTCGATTCAGTGACTGGGATAATTGGAATGGGTGTGGCAGGGGCAGTGAGGTTAGCACAGGATAGAGCAGGATTTAGGGCTCTTGAACATAGGGTCACTATGAGTCGCAAACAACTCAACAGTGCATAACAACAACAACTCTACTAATCTTAGAATTGATTGTAAATGTACTTTTGATGACATATGTATAGGAATGCCACAAATGGCAATGTGGCAAAATGGCAAACCTGGACTTTAATTATCACTTTCAATATGAATGGCTCAACCATACTGACTAATAGGATAGGAATTCTTATTGTTTCACCAACTAACAGAAGAAGAATAACAGAATAAAAATCCAAAGTCCATCAATATGTTGCCTACAAGACAGACATTTAAGAAAGAAGTAGAAAGACTAAAAATCAAAGGGTTGAAAAATTATACCAAGCAAATGTTATCCATAAGGAAGTAGGAGTAGCAATAACTAATAATACAGACTTCAGGATGAAAATCACTATATGAAGCAGGGAACGACATTTTATAATGTTTAAAGGCACAGTAGATCAAAAGGACATAACTTTAGCTGACAAGTATGCAACTAATAATAGACCTACAAAATACACAAAACAATGATTAACAAATTTAAAGAAAGAAATAGAAAACACAAGAGTAGTTAGAGACCTCAACACAACTGCCAGTCACCAAAAGACAGGTCAACTCAAAAGAAACTCAACAATTATGCAAAAGAACGAAACTGTACAATCAGGCAACTCAATCTCATAGTACTATTCAAGGTACTTTACAGAAACAAACCAATAAAACCCCCCTACCAAAAAAAAAAAAAAAAGACAAAAAACAATGACAAAAAAAATGACAAATCAACCAACCTTACTTTCTTCTCAGGTACACATAGGTACTTTCTCCAGAACGGAATACATATTAGGATACAAAGATAACTCAACAAATTAAAAAAGAAAAAAAGAAACAATACAAAATATATTCTCAGACCACAATGCCATTATGATAGAAATTTACAAGACGATAAAGGGAAAAAAGAACCACTACTTGGAAGCTAAATAACAGATTGACTGAGCATTATTGGGTTATAGAAAGGAAATAAAACTGAACTTAAAAATTTCCTTGAAAATAATGAAAATTAAAGTATGTTCTTTTTCAATTAAGGCAGTCTTCAGGGGTCAGTTCATAGGAATAAGCAAACATAAATAAAAAAATATACTACTTAGCACCTCCAACAATTAGAATAACACAACAAACAATTCCACAGCCTCTAGAAGGAAAAAAAAAAATAACAATAAAGGCTGAAATTATTGGAATAGGCAACATAAAAATAAATGAAACGATGAACAAAACCAGGTAAAATCAACAAAAGTCCAAGTCCAAAAATCCAAATCTCATCCAATCTGCTGTCAGAGCAGGCTGTTAATTCAAATAAGCCTTTATTACTCTAACGGTAAACTGATCTCCTTCCCATGTGAAAGTGCAGTGTGCTTTGCTGAGATTGGAACCTAGAAAAACAAACAAACAAACCAAAACAACATTTGCAAGACTGAATATCTGTCTCATTTGGTCTGCTGTGTTTTTTTCATTGTTGATACCATGTCTGGGACTACTGAAGCAACATGTGCCACTACTTTATATAGTCTTTAATGTCATTAGTTAATCTCAGTGAGTCGTCTGCCTTTTTTACAGGTCACCCATGGTTACCGTACAGAGAATGTTTTAGCACCAACACTTCAGCCTTTACCATGTCTTTAATCAAAGCAGTTTTTGTTTTTTTTCCTTTTGTCTACAAGGTATTCTCTACTGCCTAAAAATAATATTCTGAATGGTCTCAGGCAATTCTAATGATTCCCAGTTAGTATCTTCAATCAACCTAGGGCAGAATTAAGAGGGAGTGCTCCTGAATTAAATTTAACACCCGTATCAACAATACATTCACTTAAAGGAAATGCAACTACTTCATACAACACCTGTTTAGGTTTTCCAATTTTCATCCAGACTTTTACTTTAGACCTCTCATTTGCTACATTCTCATATTCCCATAATAATAATTTAAGTCCCTTTAATATCTTATCAATAGGTTTAGAGACAGCAATATATTGAGTTCCTGTGTCCAGAAGTTTCAGGAAAGATTCTTCTCCACTCTGATATCATTTTTTCCACAGGTGTTCATATATTCTCAGGTTCCTTGCTGAGTATTGGACTAGATGACCCCAGATTTTTAGGAAATTTATATCTTGATCAACTGAGTGTCTGCCTCAAATTATTCCAGGTGCCTGCCCATCAATGATTATCTCTTAATTAGGAAGACTAGAACAGACTTGTTTAGATCTTCTTGATGTTGAGTGAACAGAAGGAGCCCAATCAACTTCCTGTTGTGCTGACTTAGCACCTTTGTCTCAACTCCATCCATGCTTGCTATATTCATCCTAATCTTAAGTAATCACCTCAAATCTCCACTCTGCTATTGTAAATCTTTTACCCATGATGTCCTCCTATTTACTTATAAATCACCCTAATGTTCCTTGTATCCAAAAAAAAAAAAATACCACCAACAAACCTACAAAGGGAAGTTGTTTTGAAAGACCTGATGCAGCTTCTCTAATTGGTGCCTTGTTCTCAATTAACAAAGCTACATGAAGTGCCCATTCTAGAGAAACTCTCTAGATGATCTTCTCTGTAATGGCCTCTGTGAGGGATATACTCATTGTATGAATTTATTTAGCACCATAAAGCTATTCCAGCATGAATTGTGTATGCAGAACATTAACTGCTTCCTCTGAAGTGTTTCATTAGTTATTCAGAAGGGGAGAGGGGCAGTTTCCTTTCAAAAAATAGACAAATCTAATCACCGGTTTTAGCGAATCAATCAAGCTAATTGTCTCCTCTGGGTCTTTTAGTATCATGCATGAGTTCTATATAACAAATTGTGAGTCTTGCACTAAATCTAAACATTCTCCTCCATTTTGCAACATTCACAACCACAGATGGTATGAAACACTTTAATAGTGGTTCCTCAGAATGCTTCCAACAATGACCTACATACAAACTTGTGCATTTCATCTACGTCTACCCTTTGATTACAATAGTTTCTTGGTTCTTTTAGTGACTACAAATGGGAAGGTTATTTCTAGTTACTCCCACGCAATTTTTTGTCTTTTTCCAATTATACCCTGAGAGAGCAACTCTATGGGGAGTAACTCTGCCTTCTTAGGACTTGATTCAGTATCGGTATCTTAATTCCCACATTTCCCCCCTTGCATGTGTTGCCACTATCAATAGCAGAAATCAAGGAATTATAGTTTCACTTTTTCCTCAGCACTTTGTATTTTTATATGTATCCCATTAGCGAACTACCAGAAGTTAGGTCCACTAACTTAATATTCGATAAATTTTGCCTTGGTTAACTGCATAATGGCTTCATTAATCCACAAATTGTTTGTGTGTGTCATCCAGAGACCAAAGGTTTCTCATTCTCTCATTTAACTCCATTTTCTTCAAAGTCATATGTTACAGTGAGCCTGGTCCTTGCCAGTAAATCTCACCAAATGCAATTACAATTCGTTCTACTAGCATTAGTGTCAAACTAGTCACTAACCTGGGTAGCTCTGCTGGACTAGAGGTAAGAAGCTGTGCTACAATCCTAGAGGCACAAGATTTGAATCCACCAGTTTCTGAAAGAAAAGATGGTCAATCTTCTTTGTGCAGTTACTAAAAGGCAGTGGTCAACAATATCCTAAATGTTTGATCTGGTGTACCATTCCATCATTTCTGACATTTGCTATTTCTCCTCCATTCAGTTCTCTCACTCTTTTGTCTTTTTGGTTCTGTGGTTTGCTGAAGTTCTCACATAACTCACATTCCTTTAGGAAAATGACTCACTTGACTGTAGGTGATGTAGGCCTGTGTTGCAGATTGGTAAATGATGGGTCTGGTTTCTCTCTTCTACTGTGCCGCTAGATTGTTGCCAGAAAAAGTTTTCCAGTAAAGAGGCAAAGAGTTCCAAAACAGAGTAATAAGAGCATTGAGTTTCCATGAGTATATATAGTCTTTCAGTAGGTTAGTACTTGTATCACATTCTGATGCTATCCCTTAATACAATAAAAAGAGTGAAATGTCCCAGTCGCGAAGGGACAAATATTGCATGGTGCCACTGTTGTAGAATGGGACTGTCCTTGGGGTTGGGGAGAGACTGAGTAAGATGGGTTCAATAATGTAT
>NW_006399784.1:3860715-3868743 GCF_000299155.1 Elephantulus edwardii | reverse complement strand
AAATCTCTGTAAATGTTCATTAAAACTAATAAAATTTAATAAAAAAAGAAGAAAATATATTAATTAAAGGATAACATAAATTCCTTGAACAACAGCCTCCAAAACCCTAAATCAATAAAAGCTATCTTCGAGTAGAAATGTTTTTTCATGAGGTTTAGGGTGAGTATATTAAATGGAGATTGAATGTCAAACTAGTATTCTGTCTAATTGCATGTATACACATCCACACAAACAGACACATATTAAAACATTTATTGAAATCTTTGAATCCTGAAAGTAGAACATTGCATGATATGTCCTGTTACCTCTGTGCATTGATGCGTTTTTCTTAATATAAGAACATGCTTTCTATATTTTCACAGTTTCTGTTATCCTGCACTTTAAATACAGTGACTCAGAATTCCTTAATAAGAATATATTCATTTTAATTGTATGTGAAATTCACAGATTATATAAAATGTGAAATTTGACCTAATTCTGTCTAATTACACTATAATTAGGAAAGAACATAAAATTAAAAAATACAGCTAAAATAGAAAAGTTAATTGACATGATAGTAGGTGTAGGAAGGTATCTCAGAGATACGAGGTAAAATGAAAAGAATAAAATTAAATGCAAAGAAAAAGATAGCATTTAAAATATCGCTAATTTTTTGAGTATGAAAGAATGTCCTTAGAGAAGACATTGAACTTGGATTGCTGGAGAGATAGTTAAAATTGACAGATATGAAGAAATGCTCTCTGGCCAATAATTTGTTATGAAAAGAGAACTTCATAATAGCAATATGGACAATATGACACTAATATCTTTATTATAAATTTCACATGAAATAGAAAAAAAAAGAATATGATGTACAAACGCAGACGTACTGTAAAACATGTATTGCAATAGCTGAACCAGAAATTTCCCCAGAAATAAAGGTGACTCATTTTGTGATAAATGTTGTCAATGCTATAGTATTCACTAATTTAGAAAACTCAGGAATAAATAAAGGTACAGTATGAATTTTGGTTTAGTGTACTCTTTTACCTACATATTGTGATAAGTATAATTTTTCCAATATAATATAACAATAAAAGTAAAACATAACGTAAAATTCTCAAAATATATAAATTAACTTACTTAACCAAGCATTGTAAGCTGCTTAGTGTTTAGGAGAAATAAAAGTTGTCGAGTTTATAAAGAAACGGAAAACCATGAGCTAAATAAAACGTTTTAAAGATCGTATGAAGGACAGGCTCTAAAACAGGAATAGAAATTATTTCTGGAAAAAATAATAATAGGGACCAAGCTGAATATGTAAATATATAATTTTACTACATTCAAATTTCAACTAACATGCATATTGAAAAACGTGGTAGAGATAAAATCTTCATAAAAACAATCCACATTTAGGCCACTAATTAACATTATGGAAATATCATAATGGAATTTTAACAAACAAAAAGAAACTGAAATTTAAACCTCACATTTTGTATGAAGGTAGAGCATGCTAAAGAGGTTGGTTCATCTATAATCATCATTTTTTTTATTGTACACTTAACTTAGTGGTGATTATGAATATAATTGTTTCTTCTAATACAATATTTTGGATGTCCTAATTTTATTCAGCATTGTTCAATTTTTCATGATCCATAAATGACTGAATTTTTCCTTTCTTTGTTTTATTGTTGTTGTTTGTTTTCTTATCCACTTTAGACTCCATCCTCCATAATTAAAATTTTTCACTTAACCACAGTTATGTGGTTAAGTTAAAGATAAGTCCTTCATTCCTACATTATACTTAATTAGGAAAACTCTAACATGGTTCTTCCAAATCTTCGTTAAACTATACCTAAAACTACAAAGGAAGAAAAAGGTAATTGTATCCAGCACAGAAAATGGGACATTGGAGCACAAGGATGTGAAAGTCCTTCTGAAAGAGCCAGAAGGAGTGAGAATAGTACAGGCCCTTAATTCATTTCTTTATACCCTCCCTAGCATAATTTCCCTCTTCAAGGACTGGTCCCTCCTTGCAACCTACATATGCATGTATACACAAACACAAAGACACACACAGACACATACACATACATATATATATATACATGTACACATGTGAGTTCAGGGGTCTAGGCAACAGGGTGTGGAACACGAGACAGAGTGGCCAGGAGCCTTCACACAAAGGGGCCACATGGACACAGTCTAGTGCTCCAGGAAGGAGAGTTGTCCAGGCCACACTAGTTAATTGACTGGAATAAATTTGCAGAGTGATGTGGAAGCTGCAATCCTGACAGCAGATTTTCCCAATGCAATTCATCTTTTGATTTCCAGACAACTGTGTTAAGAATGCTGATTACGGGGCCCAGGAAGTACAATTGTTAACTACTTCAATAGTTTCTTCATCTGTCATGGTGCTGCCATTTGGTCCAGTGGCAAAAATCTTTGTATTCTTATAGTTGAGCTTTAATCCATATTGAAGGCTACAGTCCTTGACCTTCTGCAGTAAGAACTTCAGGTCTTCTTCAGTTTCAGCAAGCAAGCTTGTGTCATCTACATAACGTAGGTTGTTAATGAAGATTAATCTTCCTCCAATCCTGATGTTACAGAACTTATTATAATGCCCTGCTTCAAAATTATTTGTTCTACATATAGATTGAAAAGGGATGGAGAAAGGAAGCATCCCTGAATAATCCTTTCCTGATTTTGAACCATGCAGTGTTTCTCTGCTCTGTTCTGAGGACTAGGACTACTTCTGGTCCAAGCATAAGTTTTGCATAAACACATTCAGTTTTCTTGGGATTTCCATTTTCCTCAAGGTTAGCCAAATTTGTTGTGATGCACACAGACAAATGCCTTTGTATAGTCAATGAAACACAGATACACATTCCTCTGGTACTCTTTGCTTTTTGCCAAGATCCATCTGAAATTGGCAATACATAATCTATTGCCAACAACCTCTTCTAAACTCAGCTTGTATTTCTGGCAGTTCTCTGTCAGTGTACTGGATTTCATTTCTGGATAATCTTAAGCAGGATTTTGCTAGTGTGTGATATTTGAGACTTTTATTTTTATAATTTCCACATTCTGTTGAATCGCCTTTTATTAGAATGGGATGAATATGAATATCTTCCAATCAGTTGGCTAGTTAGTTGTCCTCTAGATTTCTTGGCACAACTTGGTTACTACATCTAAGGCAGCATCTGTTGGTTGATACAGGTCAATTTATATTCCATAGATGTCTGGGGCTTTGTTTGTTTGTTTTTGCTAAGTCCTTCAGAGGAGCCTAAACTTCCTCCTTCATTACCATTGCCTTTCGATCAAATGTTGTTTCTTAAAATTCTTCTGTGTCATCCTATTTTCTTTATTACAATGGCTCTGTTTACTTCTTCTGTATTCTTTGAAAGCTTAAAATTGGAGTTAAAACTTCTAAAAAAGACAATATTTAACAACTGAGAGTTCATTAATAAGAACTCTGCTGATGGGAGTGTAAATAGGAACAATATCCACAATTTCACTCCATGCATGTTAATTGCATTATATTAACAAACAAGAAAAAGGAGAAAAAATAGAATTGAGCCCAAGAAGATTCAATCAGAAAAGTACGATAAGTAAAGAAGATATACAATAAAGTTTCACTACAGGAAGTTGACTTTATCAACTCTGGAGATTCATTTGTAATCCGTAATCCACCCATCTGTCATTTTGTTATATTATGATGAATGCAGGTTGTTGTGATGCTATGTTGCCATTACTTAAATTAAAAGTAATTACTTGTGGTAGACAGATTTCTGTTGAGTTCCCAGAATATAACAGCCTAGGAAGAAGCACCTGGCTATATAGTTTTAGAAAACAACTATAACAAAAATGTGGTCAATAAAAACTATGAATAACTATAGAGTGTTCTTTAACATTGTCACTGAATATGAACTCTTCAGTTTGGAAAGTATGCAAAATCTGACTAGGAAAATACTATCTACACAAAGTAGAGTTGAACTAATGATATGAATAAAGTCTTGATGGCCTCTTCAAATTAATGTAGCATGAGTCAAAATAATTTGAAATAGCTGCAAGCAAGTATCTGTTAATAATAAAAATATGGAATTTAGGTAATGTGAATTATGGGAAATTGGAGGTTGTAAAAAATCAAATGAAATATTTGAAGATTGATTTGTTAGACATTCATGAGGTATAAATTATCTGATACAAACCGTTTTGAATCAGAAATTAATATGGTCTACCAGGCTGTAATTGACGCCTTTGAGCTGTGGTGCTGGAGAAGACTATTGAATGTACCATGGACTGCCAAGAAAACAAACAGATTCATCCTAAAAAGGGTTAAACCAGGCTGCTCCTTGGAGGCAAGAATTCTGGGGCTTCGCCTGACATACTTTGGACATGTAAGGAGAGACAGGTCTTTGGAGAAGGACATCATGCTGGGTAGAGTAGAGGAATAGCGCAGGAGGGGAAGACCCTCTATGAGGTGGATTGATTCAATGACTGGGGTAATCAGGATGGGTGTATCGGGGGCAATGAGATTGGCACAGGATAGAGTACAGTTTAGGGCTGTTGTACGTAGGGTCGCTATGAGTCGCAAACGACTCGACAGCACATAACAACAACAACAACATGCTGTAATGACAAAGTGAAGAATGCCATAACACTCATGTTTAAAGGTCAATCTTAAAATAAATGTCTATGCTAGAGTAATATTTGTATACTTATATTTACACACCAACCACTAAAAACAACGATAAAGAGACTGAAAATTTTATGAGCAAGTATAGTCTGAAGCTAATCAGTCATTGAGGATGTATTAGTAATTACTAGTCATTGGCATCTGAAATCTAGAAACAAAGAAAAAAGATCAAGAGTTAAGTGAAAGGAGGAATAAAGTGAAGGGAAAGGTTGAGTACAGGGTAAAAAGGGAAGTTACAAATACTTTTTTAAACATAAACACCATTATATACATGCATCTGATTTGATGTAATGCACAGAAATCAAATTGGTTACATCTGTGAAAGAAACAGTGAAGAAGATAAATATTAGCAGTCAGAACAGTACCAGAGGCCACCTGTGGGAATCTCAATTTTGAATATAAAAGACTATCAATTTTTTTATATATATCTGATCTTTTGGAGACTTCAGTAGGATTTTTGCTTGTGTGTGATATTTGTGATATTGTTAGATAATATCCATACTCTGTTGGGTCACCTTTTTTTTTTAGAAAAAGGAAAAAAAATATGTATCTCTTCCAGTGAGTTGGCCAGGTAGCTGTCCTCCAAATTTTTTCAGACAATCCGATGAACACATTCAGGGTAGCATCTGTTTACTGAAATATGGCAATTAGTTTTCCATCAATTCCTGTGGCTTTTTAAAAAATTTTTTTTGGCCAGGTCCTTCAAAGCAGTCTGAACTTCCTCAATCGCCATTGACTCACCATCATAAGTTGTTTCTTGAAATTATTCTGTGTTAGCCAATTACTTTTGATACCAATATACACCTGATCCAGGACATGATCTTCATTATTACTTGCTATGTGTCAGAGAACTGGACAACGACTAAGAATGACAGAAAAGAATTGTTGCCTTTTACTTGTGGTGGTGGAAAAGAGTCTTAAACATACGATCTCTTAGGAAACAAATAGGTCTGCCTTGGAGAGGATGAAAACAAGTTTATTCTTGGAGGCAACGGTTTGGAATTTCCATATCACATACTTTAAGACATGGCCAAGAAGGACTAATCCTTTGATAATGGCATCATGCTTGAAAGGATGGAGGAGCAGCGAAGAAGAGGAAGACCTCAGATGAGATTGATTGATACAGTAACTGGGGCAATGTGAATAGATGTGTCAGAATCAGTGAGACTGAGGGCAGGTTTCAGAGCTGTTGTGCAAAGGGTTGCTATGAGTATCAGGTGACCGGAGTACATAAAAATAACAACAACAACATTGGAGGCTAAAGAAAATGTAAACGAGTCCACTGAGTCAAAGCAAAATTTCAATACATCCCACCTGCAGTTTGAGACTATCTTAAGAAAATCGTTTGCACACTGAACAATTAAAGCAGGAGAACAAACCAGTTGGTAAGATCATATCATAGATATGACTATGACTCATTTAGACCCTAAGAACAACAGATCTGAACATAATCCTAACTTACGCCATCCTCATTATCTCAAATACAGTTGAGATCATTGTTATAATCACATGTCAATCCATATTTTTGAGTCTTTTTCTACATAGACCCTCTACTTTTCCAAGCACGATCCTTCTAAAAGGACCTGCTAGTAACAAGCACAAAGTATGTAAAGATTAAGCTTCATTGTCATTGCTTCCAAGCAGCATCCCAGTTTCACTTTCTCCAAGACATACTTGTTTGTTCTTATGGCAGTCCAGTACTCTTTTTGGCAGTTCAGCACTCTTCTCCAACACCACAACTCAAAGACATGAATTCTTTTCCTCTCATCCTTATTCAATGTGTAGCTCTAAGATGCACAGCAGATGATTGGGAAGACTGTGGCTTATATCAGCTGCTTTTAAACTGACATCCTTGTTTTTCAGCACTTTGGAGAGGTGTCTGACAGAAGATTTTTCTAATGTGATACATTGGTTTTATTTCTTAACTGCTGGTACGAAGAGTGTTGAAAGTGAATACAAGTAAAATTAAATCATTGACAATTTCAATCTTTTCTTTATCACAATCTTGCCTTTTGTCCCAGTGGAGAGAATTTAATTTCTTGATGTTTGCATAGAATTCATATTGAAGACTGCAGTCTTTACTCTTCTGCAGAAAGCACTTCAAATCTTCCTCAGTTTCCAAAAGAGAGGTTATGTAATCACCATAATTCTGGTTGTTGATTAATTTTCCTCCAATTTTGATGCTTCATTTTTCTTAATAAAGTCTAGCCTCTGGTATGATTTGTTCAGCACACAGATTATATAGAGAAAGGATACAAACACCATTCTTGACTTTAAATATTGCAGTGTGCTCTTGCTCTATATATACAACTACCTGCTGATATGGTGTACACATTTTGCAAGAGGATAATTAAGTGTTCTAGGATTCACATTCTTCTATATGCTAACTATATTTTATTGTGAACCACGTAGTCTAATGCCTTGACCAAATGATTGGATTTTACAGTCAATGATTTAGTAATCAGAAATACCTTAAACAAAACAAAACAAACCCTTAAACACAAATGGGGATTATACACATGAACATCACCTGATAGCCTACTCAGGAATCAGAACATCTCTCTGTTTGAAGAGCCACTGGGGAAGTTCAATATCAACAAACAAAACCAGGTCAGGTGCTAACCAAGAAATAGGCCATTCATGTGTAAGTTCAAACTGAAACTAAAAAAAGTCAAAACAAGGATCTAAGAATCAAAATATGACTTGTGTTTATCTCACCATAATTTGACGCATCAATGGTTAATGGCCATATGAGTCACGAGATGATGGGAATAATATCATATACAAAGGAAGCTTTCAGGGACCTCTCCAGGTACTGAAAAGCAACAATGTCAGACTAGTGAGTAAGGTGCACGTAATCGAGGCCATGGTCTTCACAATTACTATGCATCAGAGAGCTGGAAAATGACTTAAAATTACAGGAGAATCAATACCTTTGAATTGCAGTGCTGGAGAAGAATTTTGAACATACCATAGACTGCCAAGAAAACAAATAGGTCTGTCTTGGAGAGGGTGAAGGCAAGTTTGTCTTTGGAAGCCAGAATTTTGAAGTTCTGTCTCACATACTTTGGCATGTAACCATAGGAGAGACCAGTCCTTGGAGAAGGACATCACGCTTGGAAATGTGGAGGGACAGCACAGGAGAGGAAGCCACTGGAGGAGATGCATTGATATAGTAACTGGGCATCATGATGGGGGTTGGTATGTTGAAGTTAGTGAGATTAGCTCATGACATGGCAGGATTCAGGTCCTTGGGTTGCTATGGGAGACAGGTAACTCAGGGCACATAACAATGAAACAAAGGAAGCAAAAAACTATGGAAAACATAGGAGGAAAAGACAAAACAAAAC
>NW_006399784.1:3853022-3859605 GCF_000299155.1 Elephantulus edwardii | reverse complement strand
TTTTTTTAATTTCATGGCTGCTGGTGCCAAGAGTGTTGATTGTGGAGCCAAGCAAATGCAAATAAAATCTTACTGAATATTATTTTTCAAAAATGGCTAGATAACTGCCAGAGAATAACAACAGAAAACTGCCAAAAACCTAAGCTGGATTTAAAACCGATTATGGAACCAGAAATATCACTGGTGATGTCAGTTAGATCTTGTGACAAAACAGAGACTATCAGAAGGATGTCTATTTGTATTTTATTGACTATGAAAGGGAATTTGGCTTGTGGATCACAACAAATTATGGCTAAGACTATAAGAGATTCCTCTTTTCCTCATTAAAAAAAATAACATAAAACCTCCAAAAAACTTCAACAAGATTATGAATGATTATTATTGTAAGACATCATCAATATATCATGTAAATAAAAATTTCCTTTAGCGTATGTAAACATTTTTGCAGCAGGCCATCAACAAGGAACCATCAGGTTGACAAAGAAATTGACAAATTAACTATTTGTTGAAAACAGAGAATATTAGAAAGAAATTTACTTGTACTTTATTTACTCTGCAAAAGCATTAGATATTGTGTATCATAATAAATTATTAATGACATTACAGAAAATGAGGTTTTCAGAACACTTAACTATGAGAATAATGCAGAAGTTGTACATAGACAAAGAAGTCATCTTCAAACAGAAAAACAGATTACTGATGTTTTATAATCAAGAAGAGTGTGTATTAAAGTTGTATCCTTCCACCATTCCTATTCAATTAATTTCCTGATCAAATAATTCTAAAAAAAATACATAAGGTATGTAAGTGTTCGAGGAAGACCAATTAATAACCTGTGATATATAGAGAGATACATAGAGAGAACTTGAAGCATTTCCTCATGGAAATTAAAGAATTAAAGCCTTCAGTATTGATCCTAATATTAAGAAAAAAATTTATTTATGACAGGGCCAATAAGCAACATCATTTTAAATGAAGAGAATGCTGAAGATTTTACTGAAGGCAGTTGGATTTACAATTGATATCTATTAAAGCCACAGTCAATAAATAAAATAAAAAAATCTTTTTGCATTCTGAAAATCTGCTATAACAAATTTTTACAAAGTTCAAAAATAATCAAGGATAACATTTTGAAAACCAATGTAAAATTGACTCAAACCATGGTATTTTCAACCTTTTTAAATGTGTGCAATTATGAGTACATAAGAAATCTTGAAGAATTTATATCTTTGAATATAGTATTAGCAAAGAATATTTACTGTATGCCAAAAGAATAAACAAAAGTTTCTTAGAAGAATTACAACCAGAATACTCCTTGTAAGTGAACATAGGTGTTTTAATTTTTTTTTCACCTTTGGACATTGGATATGTTAACAGAAAGAAAGCAGTCTCTGAAAAAGAACACCATGCTTAAATTAATAAAAAAAGAAGACCTTAAATAAGATGAATTGACAAAGTGATTGCAAAATTTGCCTCAAATATAGTAGAATAGTTTGAAAATCTAAACACTAGAAAATTTGGAAAAAACCTAGTCTTAGCATGGTAAAACCTGAATATTCTATAGATATAACAGACTCCCAAATGAAATTCCAACATCATTTACTGAGAGGAGAAACTAATCACTGAAATAAGAGTAATGAAAAGCAGCCTAAATAACATTGATGTTGAACAAAATAAGAGGTTTCATGCTTCCAAGTTGTAAAAGAAGGAAAAAAAAAAACACAAAAACCACCAAGGACTAGAACAAACAAATCAAACTTAGAAATTAATAGTCTACATTCAGTTGATTTTTGAGAAAAGATCAAAATAATTTGCATTGCATGAGGAAAGTCTGTGGTTATAGACATCACCAGATTATTGAGAAGTAACGATGGCATGTTGAGGACTAAGGTGTGTCTGATTCAATCCAAAGTCTTTCTGATCACTTGCTATGCATCTGAGAGCTGTACAATCAATAAAGGTGATAGAAGAATTGATGCTTTTGAATTGGTGTTGGAAAAGAGCACTGAACATATCATGGACTTACAATAGAACAAACAAATATGTCTTGGAATGGGTGTAGCCAATGTGCACTTTGGAGGCAAAGATGATGAAGCTTCATCTCATATACTTCTAGTAAGTTGCTAGAAAGGGCTTTTCTTTCAACAAAGACATGATGCTCAGGTAGATGGAAGGTGGGTGAAAGAGAAGAAGACCCTTGACCAGATGGACTGTCACAATGTCTGCTGCAATGGGCTCTTGTGTGCTAGGAAATTTGAGGATGACACACAAGAAAGGACAGGATTAAAATATGTTGTTCATAGGACCACTGTGGATTGTGGTAGACTCAATGGCACCTTGTAAAAACAACAGCATTCAAGTATACATCTAAGATATGTATTAAACTGGGAAAGTCTGAAACCAAAGACCTCTCCAAATAATTTAGGAGCAGTGATCCCAATCTGAGGACTAAGATGTCCCTGATTTAAGCCATGGACTTCTGAGTCATTGCTATGAATCTGAGATTCAGACAATGAATAGGGATGAAAGACAATTGATACTTTTGAACTTTTACGTTGGATTAGAGTATTGAATATTCCATGCATTGTGAAAAAAATAAACAGATATATCTTGGAAAAAGCTGTAGGCAGAGTGTTCCTTGGAGCCAAAGATTATAAAACTTCAACTCACAAACTTTGAACATGTTTTTAGAAGAAGCTTTTTCCTTGTAGAAAGACATAATAGTTGGAAAGGTGAAGGGTTGGTGAAATAAAGGAAAATCCTTCACTAAATGAATTGACCCAATTGACAGTTATTTTGACAATGGAGTCAGGTATGCTAAAGATTGTGAGGATGGCACAGGATAGGACAAGGTTCAGACCTGCTATTCACAGAGTCGCTTAGGATTGTCTGCAACACAAGGTCATCTAACAACAAAAATCTATTCAAGTATTTGATGTATTATTAGTTTAGAGATAGTATGATTGTCAACAACAGAGTTAATCTTAAATGTCCATTAAAAAATCACTTTACCATGTGAGTTTGACATATAAACTTTTGGAACTAAATAGACTTAATCAAGAGGATAAAAATAAATAAAAAACAAGGATATAATGATGAATATAAGCTAATTACCATAAAAGAGAAAAAAAATCTTCTGTAACTATGTAGATTGTCTGGAGATTAGAAAATGTAACATAGGCACACGGGGCTGTAAATGTCTTTGAAAGGGCACAGCCCCATTACTCCAGATGAGAAAGCAGAAAAAGGGACTGTAATCTATGAACCTGGAGAAAGGATGAAAATCACGCAAGGGTCCAGGATTTTAGTTCATAGGGTCGCTATGGGTAGCTTACACTTAACAACACAGAGAGAGACCAGTTGGCTTGGTGGACCGAAAGTGATGCTACCAAGCCAAAAGTAGGTGACTCTAATCTGTGGCCCTCAGGACAGTTCTTCATTGTTTTTGGTCAAACATTCTCGTAGGTGGTATAGCCCTAGTGTGTCCACTTGCCGTACAGAGGTAACTTGTGGTTGCTGTGAAGCTGAACTTTGTGACACTGATGTGTCAAATGCAATAGTGGTTACCCATGGTGGACAGTGTTTGGTGGAGCTCCCCGATTAAAACAAGCTTGGAAGCAGGAGTGGCATCCATTCCATTAATAGCTTGCCTCCAGAAACTCTATGAACTTGGAGAAAGGATTAAAAGTCATGCAAGTGTCGAGGACTTTCGTTTATAGGGTTGGTTGTTATGAGTTGCCTACGTCTTGATGGCACTTAAAAGCAACAACAGCAATCTAGCCTCATGGTGCCTCTAGAGTCATACAAGGAGCAAGAGGTTCGTTTATTCATTGTTGACTTACGGGTTTTACCCACAACTGTGGTACCTAGAACGAGGCTTATTAGGAAATAAGTTGTAGAGCGAGGGAAAAACCGAGTTTAAATCCAGGTTAAGCCCAGAAGTTTCCAGGTTATTTGTTTTTATGTGCCATCGAGTCACTTGAGACTCACAGCCCTGAAATCTGTTCTATCTTATGCCAACCTTATTGTCCCTGACACACCCACCCTCACTACTCCAGTCACTGAATCAATCAATCTCTTTGAGATTCTTCCTCTCTTGCTCTGTCCCTCCACTCTTTCAAGAATAAAGATTGTTTCCAAAAACTTGTTTCTTCTTGCAACATGCCAAGGTTAGTTATCTCATAAATCAAAATGACAATACATAGTGCAACAATGAATGAATGGAAACCCAAAATCTCTGTAAATGTTTATGAAAATTAATAAAATATAATTACAGAAAAAAAGAAAGCAAAAAGAAAAAAAATGACAATACAGTATTTAACATCAGTAAATAAAAGTTAAAATAGTAAGCATGAAAAAAATGCGTTTTTCTGAAGTAAAGAACCATTGCTCTTTCAAAGATGTGGGGGAAAAAAGTACTACTAAGCAACAAACCCTGAGACAAAACTAAACAATTATTGACTAGAGAATTGAAAATACACACAGGCAATCAAATGTAATATTTTGTTTTATCAAAGTCTTTATCAGAATTCTAATAATTCATCAATGTTTTGCAGTAAGTCAAGTGACATTTACTGAAGAATCAGTATCTATTTTATAACATTTTAACTTAATTTTATTTTCCCTTTCTTGGTATTATAGTAATAAATATTACCAATTTTTCAATTGTGCATATTTGCTTTCCTTATTAAACATATTTCTTCTCTTCATGGATTTCAAGGATTTTGATGATTCTCTGATTATAAAAATATTGTTTCTTTGTAAACTAATATTTGCTAAGAATCTAAGGTTAAGTGAGACAAACAGTAAAACCGTAACATCAAATCATTTATTAAGTCAGTTCCTACTCACAGTAAGCCCACTCACTCGGCAAGAGAATTTTACTCATTCTGATGTATAGAGTATTATAATTACAAACTCTAGAGTATATAGATGTATTCTGATGTATAGAGTTTATAGTTGCAAACTCTATTATTTCAGAATGCATTTGACAAAATTCTCTACCACATCAACACAATAATCTTAAAGAAGCAGTTTGCTAAGACTTTCTTCAATGGCAGGTAAGAGAGGATTCAAGTTATCAATGTGGCAATTAGTAGTGAAGCACAAAGGATCTGTACCACAGAGAAATTGGATTCAATATTGTAGTTTTCTAATATGATATAAAGTATTGGGAAAATAAAGGAAAGCAGATCATCTTGAAATAAAATAGCCTTTATTTTGAAGTTAAAAGTGACAGGTTTGAAATTTTCCATCTATCCAATGAGTAACCAATGGTTTTGAAGGAAGTAGTCAAAGTTACACTGAACTTATAGCATTGAATTCAAGAACTATAGAACTAACAAAATAGTTGAGTGATAAAACGTAACTTTGTCTACTTTAAGTTTAAAGCTGTTTAATCAGACTTGCATATACCATGATCTACCAAAAGAAAGTTCAACTCTTGCATAAAGAAAGATTAACTATAGTACTCCTTAGAGGTAAAAATGGTGAAACTTTGTCTTACTTTTTTGGGGTATGTTTCCAGGAGGAACCAGTTCTTAGAAACATTACCCTGAGAAAGATAGAGGATCAGTGAAAGCGAAAGATCCTCAAACAGTTGGAGTGATACAGTGACTACCACAATAGGCTTGGGCAGGACAGAGTTCAGTAGGATGGAACAGGATAGAACAAGGTTCAGATCTGTTGTTAATATGGTCTTTTGGAGTCATAGTTGCCTTGATGGCGCCTAAGAACAACAAAATCTCCCGTAACATAGACTTCCTGAATCTTAATCAGTAAATTTGACAATCTTAAAAATATTTTGAGCTCAATTTTTAATTTTTTTTCTCAAATTATCTTCATCCTTACTTACAGCTCTCAAATTGCTAAACTCCTTTATCTGTAATATTCAATTTTTGATATATCCTAATATTCTAATATTCTGTTTTGCTATCTGTGGTTTGCATTTTCATATCAACCTAAAATGTGATAATAGTTTCTTACATCCTATAACACCTTTTTTATTTCTTTTTTTCCCTCAGAACTTATTAATTTTGTTTCTAACTTAAATTTGCAATCACATTTATTTTGATCTTAAAATATTCTTGTTGACACTGCATTGTTCCATAAATTTCATGTTATAAATGCTGGGCCATTTATACTCTTCTTTGTTCTCATTCTGCCAATATCAATACAATTTCGATTTTGCCATAAAGTTAAGTTCAATGTATTTGTCCTTTATTTTTGCCAATTTTATTTTCTTTATCACTTTCATTAAATTACATACATTTATTTCTTTACTCCAAATGTCACCTCTTTAACCATTTTCTTAATCTTGGCTGTCAGGGACCTCTCCAGAGTACTGAAAAGCAACAATGTCAGTCTAGAGACCAAAGTGCACCTAATCCAGTCCATAGCCTTTACAATTACTTGCTATGCATCAGTGATCTGGACAAGAATGACAGAAGAAGAAATGATGCCTTTGAGTTGTGGTGCTGGAGAAGAGTCTTGAACATACCATAGGTCACCAAGAAAACAAATAGGTCTCTCTTGGAGAGGGTGAAGTCTAGTTTCTCCTTGGAGGCTAGGCTTTTGTGGTTTT
>NW_006399784.1:3845700-3851517 GCF_000299155.1 Elephantulus edwardii | reverse complement strand
TTGATGGGCAATTGAGTTTCTTCCATCTCTTTGCTATTATGAACAGTACAGCAATTAACATGGGTGTTCATGTATCTATTTGGGTGGCAGTTCTGTGTTTTGTTTTGTTTTAGGATATATTCCCAGTAGTGCAATTGCTGGGTAAGATGGTATTTCTATTTTCATCTTTTCGAGAAAGCTCTATTCTGCATTGCATAATGGTTGCACCATTTCACATTCACACCAACAGTGAATAAGGGTTCCAATTTCTCCACAACATCACCAACATTTGTTGATTGCGGCTCTGTTGAACTGCGTGGTTGCTACTGGAGTGAGATGATCAACTCAAAGTGGATCAAAGACCTAGGAGGAAAACTAAGGACTGTAAACATTATCAGAGAAAAGCCTGGCAGAACTCTAGAAGCTGTAGTCTACAACATGAACAGTCTCCCAAGTATCCTGAAAAACCTGTAACCAGGAGGGGATAAAATAGAAAAATGAGACCTTTGATAGTCAAGTCCTTATGTACATAATAAATCTTCTCCAACAGGGTTAAAATAAAAGTCACAGACTTAGAAAAAATATTTGGTAATTATATGTCTGATAAGGAACTTATATTTAGAATTTATAGGATACTCCAAAAACTCAAAAGGATAAAGGTAAAAAATCCAGTCACAAAATGGTCACAGGATATAAACAAACACTTCACCAAAGTAGAAATTCAGATATTGAACAAACACATGAAGAAATGTTCAAAATCCTTAGCTCTAAGAGAGATGCAAATCAAAGCTAGGATTTTGAAGCTCTGTCTTACATACTTTGGGCATATGGTCAGGAGGGACCCATCTTTGGAAAGAACATCATGCTCCGAAGGGTATAAGGGCAGCCCAGAATAGGAAGACCCTGGATGAGATGGATTAATACAGTAACTAGGGCAATAAGCGTTGTTGTGTCAAAGTTCAGTGAGACTGGTTTAGGACAAGGCAAGCTTCAGAGCTGCTGTACATAGAATTTCTATGAGTCGCAAGTGACTCAACAGCACATAACAAAAACAACAGGTATTTCAATAACTTCTAGAAATCTCCATTCCGTATTGTTTCTCTTTTTCAAAACCAATATTGTTTTAGCTACTTTTTAATGTGTCAATTTTAAGTAATTTGAATGCAATGCTCAGTATTATATAGTGTTACTACTTTTTGTATTTCTATTATTATTTGTCCCGTAAAAGATTGAGTAGCTTAAGTACATATTAATGGTTGTTCTCAAATTTTCACTTTATTAAAAATCATGATTTTCTTAAAAAGTAAATTGACAATAATATATTTCAGTGTTTGATTTTTTTTAAAGCACTATAAGATTTTCCTTCTAATATGCCACTGGGTGGACTCAAATCATGGCAAATATATAGAAATACTCTAGTTCTCTCACTTGTTAATTGTGGTGAAAATTCTAAGTGTACAGGATGTGTTCTGGCTAGTTTTAATCATTCAAATTTTATTATATTTGCTTTTTAGGTTAGTAAATAGGCCATGCATGTCCACCTTAAACATATTTTGTAACTGTTGACTGCAGTATTCCTTATGTGTCTATTTAAACACATTCATACTTTGTACACATATTACCATGGACTCAGAATCAACTCATAACTAACCTCCCAGGAGGTTCTTAGAAATTACAAATAGCACTGAAGGATATTGTCTATCTTTCCCCTAGGTAGCCACTGGAGATTCTGAAACACTAGAGGGATGGGATATTTGGGTCAGCAGGATAAAACAAGGTTCCAATATGTTGCTCTAGGAGTCATGGTCACTATGAGTTGTAGCAGACTAAATGGCATAAAACAATAATATACTTTTTACTTCTAAAATGTTCTATAGTTTTCTGATATCTGCTTCTTCCCTTAAATATTGAGCAATGTATAAGAATTCTCAGTTCTGAAATATAGTTTGTCATTTCCCCCCTCTATTTATGATCTGAGCCTTTCATTCTACTTACTATTATGAGTAATAGTATTCAAAAAAACTAGAAATATATTTCTGCAAAATTTCATTTCCACATTAGGATCAAGTTGCATTAAAATATTGAAGTAAAAGAGGAGAGAAAAAAGTTCATGGAGGACTGTCAGTCCTCTGCAAAACCTTGATATTACGCAGCCAGCCTTACTATTTACAGAGTAGTTAGGATGAAGACAAAAGGTAAGATGTTTTTTGAACCCTCCCCCTAACTTTCTTACCCTCTCCACACAAATACCCATGGATCTTCATTCCTGGTTAAAATAAAAAGGGGAAATCTCTTCTACATAGGAATCATTCTTCATCATGTTTTAGGTGAGGGACATAAATGAGTCAAAGAGTTTAGGAGTTTATACACCTCAGACCTGAAGGATGTATATGCTGAAGTTCTTGGAAAAGAAAAGAATAATGAGTAGGGTGTTCTTTAAAGCAGTATGGACAAAAGGTGCCAGATGATCTTGTCATCAATTCAATTACTGCAACTTTGATGGAGTCAATGGAAAAGCATTCTCTCTTTTCCTGACACCTAACATTAGAACTTTTCAGTATACAACACTCTTGGCACCAACACTAAGGAAATCAAAAGATGAGTTGCTTTATGAAAGTCTGCTGTAAGGGACCTCTTCAGAGTGCTAAAGAGCTATAAGTCCATCTAGAGACTAAGGTGCACTTGATCCAAGCAATTATTTTCTCAGTTGCTAACTAAGTATCTGAAAGCTGGACAATAAATACAGACTACAGAAGAATTGATGTCTTCACATGGTAGTGTGAGAGAGGAGTATTTTACATGTCATGGACTGCCAAGAAAACAAACAGGTCTGCACTGGAGAAGGTGAAACTAGTTTTCTCCTTGGAGGCTAGGATTTTGAAATTCTCTCTCACATACTTTGGGTATGTTACCACAAAAGACCAGTCAGTCATTGGCAAAGAACATCATATTTTGAAGGGTAAAGAGTAAATGTCTTTCATTGTTTTTGTTCAGACATTCCTCTAGGTTGTATAGCCCTGGTGTACAATTTGCCGTCCCACGGTCGCTTGTGGTTGCTGTGAGGCTGAACACTGTGACACGGATGTGTCAAATGCATTAATGGTTGGCTACCCAATGTAGACTGAGAGTGGGGTGGATCTCCCCGATTAAACAAGCATGGAAGGAGGAGTGGCATCCACTTCCATAATAGCTTGCTTCCGGAAACCCAATGAACTTGGAGAGAGGATGAAAGGCACCCAAGCATCAAGGACTCTCCTTCATAAGGTCGCTATGAATCACCTGCTACTCCACTGCACTTAACAGCAACAACAACAAAGAGTAAATGTAGGAAAAGATTGACACAGCCACTGTGGTAATGAAGTCAAATGTATTTAAATAGATAAGGTGGGCTCAGAATAGGTCAAGGTTCAGAGCCATGGTTCCTAGGTTCACTATGGGTCATAGTCACCTCAACAGCATACTAACAACAACAACATTAACATACTTCATCCATGACAGAGACATTAGAATGTGGTCTCTATTGTAAAGTTTCTGAGTGTAGAAAATTAAAAAAAAAAAATTAACTAGGAAAATTACTGTAGTTTCCAACATTATGGCAGATTTATTATACCTTCGGCACATAACAACAACAAAAACAACATTTGCTGTCTTTTACACTTATGAACTATTTTTCTATTTATCTCATAAAACGGCACTAGTAGTGTAGTCCTTAGGGAGTTGCATGGTGAACCTATGAAATTTATCTTCCAAAATAGTATGTTATATGAAGGGGCATGATAGTTTATCTACAAAAGGTTTGGCTATCTACCATTCCACAAAAGGATTATCCAGTTAGAACAATATACAAGAAGATTCTCAAGTCTTACCAATAAATTAAACAGGTATAGCTTAGGAGAATGCATTGTTCCTCCACCAGAAGAGAGAATTCTTCCCCCAGCCAGAGAAGAGAGCTCTCCTCCAACATAGTAAAATGTCGGACAGTCTTTGGGCAGAAGCAATAACCATGGTTGAACTGGAGTATTGATGTGAGATCGGATGAGGCTGGGAGAGAGGGAACCAATATTGGCTGCACTAAGAACTTGGAAATTCTGTGAGGCTCAAAAGTGAGGTGTCTACAAGCACATTTTGTGAGCTGTCATGACTATTCTGTTACTAAGCTGAATTATAATCTTTAACTTCTCCAATATGGTTTTGTGTCATCTGTGAACTATCACATTGGATTTTGGACCTACAAAAAAGACAGTAAGATTGGTGTTGAGATAAGAAAGAGGCATGAAAGCCTAGGGAATAAGTCTAACTTCAAAGGAATTGGCTTTACATTATTGATGCGGTGAACAAGAATCTGAAAAGTTGGTAAAAGATATGATGCTAACCATGTGGCCATTGCTATTTTTACAGAACTTAGAAGAGTTTATCTTTTTGGTGGTTCTACATGGAATAAAGATGGAGAATATCCTGTTATGTAATTTAGAAACACATATGCATAATATACTGTCAGTATGAGTTGGTTACAACTCAACGATAATAGAAATACAATACACTTTATTTGAAATGTATTTTACTAATATCTATCTATCATCTATCTATCTACTAACATTTTTATTATTCTTATTATTATACTAACAAGAAAAATACAAGTTATATTCAAAATAGGCAGTGAAACAAGGGATAAAATTAGTGATGTGAAATAGCTGAAATCATATAATACCAGAGGATATTTAGTTGTGTTTTATTTACTATTCAAAAGTAATTCACTCTATGGATCACAATAAATTATGGATAACATTGAAAAGAATGCAGACTAAGGAACACCTAATTGTGCTTGTGCGAAGCCTATGCATAGACTAAGAATCAGTTAGTTGAAAAGAACAGAGGAAACTTCACAGTTTAAAATCAGAAAATATGTACATCCAGGTTATATTCTTCACAATATCTATTCAATTTGTACACTGAGAAAATCATTCTACAAGTTTGAATATAGGGAAAAAAACCTATAGGTTTCAGGAATAAAGGAAGACTAATCAATAATCTGTACTGTGCTGATAGTACAACCCTGCTTATGGAAAACAAACAAAAAAAACCTAAACACCAACTTGAAGCACTTACTGAGAAAGATAAGAAACTACATACTTCCATAAGGGTTATTATATATCAACATTAAGAAAACAGAAATGTTCTTCCTGGACCAAGAGGATCATCTCCATCATGATAAATGGAGAAAAGACTGACATTATCAATGATGTCATGTTGCTTGGATCCATCACCATTACCCGTAGTAGCAGCAATCAAAAAATTAAGAAATATGTAACATTGGAAAATCCTACTATCAAGAATCTCTTAAAAGCTATAAAGAAGAAGAGTATCAGTTTAAACATTGATTCCTGATCCAAACCATGATATTTTCAATTGCTTAAGGCTATCTGAAATTTGAATAATAAATAAGAGAGACTAAGGGAGAATTCAATCGGAGATTGATGGAACATGCAATCAAGAAACATTGATAATAATGGGTGACCGGAACGCAAAAGTCAGGAACAAAGAAGAAGATTCAGTAGTTGGCAAACATGGACTCGGTGACAGAAATGGAGCTGGAGAGAGAATGATCAAATTTTGCACAATCAATGACTTATACATAGCAAATATATTTTTTAAGAGACATAAATGCAGGTTATATACCTGGATTTCACCTGATAGTATGCATAGGAATCAGATCGATTATACCTGTGGAAAGAACCGCTGGAGAAGCTCAATATCAGCTGTGAAAAGTAGGCCAGGAGCTGACTGAGGAACAGACCACCAACTACTCATATGCAAATTCAAGCTAAAGCTGAGGAAAAT
>NW_006399784.1:3825459-3843195 GCF_000299155.1 Elephantulus edwardii | reverse complement strand
ATTTTGGGTTTCCAGTCATTCATTGTTGCACTATTTTCTCTACCCTCCCCCTCAGTTCATTCCTCTTTTTTTTGCCCCCCTTGAAAGTATGTTTTAATTGTCCCATCTCCACAGTGTATTGTCTCATTTTCATGAAGCAATTGACAACACCATGACTTGCGTCAGAAGCACTTTAGTCTTTAAATTGACATATTAGCTTATTAGCAAATTTAAGAGGTATTCAACAACATATATGCCAAATTCAACACCTATATTTATTTCTTTTTTAAAATTATTATTAACTTTAATGAAAATTTAAGAACTTTTATTTCCATTCATTCACTTTTCTCCCTGCCTTCCCTTTCCCCTCCAATTCACTCTTTTCTTTAAAAAATAAAAGAAAAATTCTTTCATTGCTATACAATCCCCTCCCCCAAGTACAGTCCACTGTGCAGCCTTGGTTCTGGACTCCTGTCAAGACAATAATACCTAATCATACATCCCTTTTAAACAGTTCTCTCTCTCATCTGTTTCAGTGCAGTATGCATAATTTATCCCATCTGACTCAGTCTCCTATTTTTATTTCTTAACAGCTACCTTGGGTTAATTATGAATTCAGATGGAATTAATCCTGCTGTTGTTACTGCTGCTATGTAGCATTAAGTCACTTGTGACTCATAGTGACTTTCTGTACAATAGTTTTGAACCCTGCCCTATCAGGAGCCAGTTTCTCTGACTCTGATACACTAATCCTCATTACCGCAGTTACTGGGTCAATCCATCTAGTCCATGGTCTTCCTCTTCTACACTGTCCCTCCACCATTCTAAGCATGATTCTTTTCTCTAAGGATTGGTCCCTCTTGGCAAAGTGCCTAAAGTATGTGAGGTAGAGCTTCAAAATTCTTGCCTCCAGGAAGAAACTTGGTTTCATCCTCTCTATGACAGACCTATTTGTTGTCTTGGTAGTCCATAGTATATTCAATACTCTCGTCCAACATGACACCTCAAAGGCAGCAATTCTTCTTTTGTCACCCCTAGCCATTGTCCAGCACTTTGATGCATAGCAAGTACTTACAAAGACCATGGCTTAGATCACATGGACCTTAGTCTCTAGATTAACATCTTTACACTTTAGGAATTTGGAGAGGTCCTTGACATTACACTTCCCTAATGTAATTTTTCTTTTAATTTCCTGACCACTGGTGCCAAGATTCTTGACTGTGAAGCCAAGCAAACTGAAACAGTTAAGAACCTCAGTCTCTTCTCAGTCTATCATGTTGCTATCAATTGACCCAGGGATGAGAATCTTTCTTTTTCTTCTTGATGTTGGATTGCAATCCATATTGAAGACTACAGTCTTTCACTTTCTGGAGCAAATGCTTCAGGTCCTCATCAACTTCAAGAAGCAAGATTGTGTCATCTGCATATAACAGGTTATTGGTCAATATTTTCTTCCAATCCTGATCACACATTATTCTGGATAAAGCACATCCACCTGATATATCTGTTCTTCATACAGAAGACTAAGTTGTGTCTGATTCAGACTACGATCTTTCTGATTACCAGCTATGCATCTGCGAGCTGAAGAATAAATAATGATTACAGGGGGGAAAATGACACCTTTGAGCTGTGATGTTGGAGAAGAGCACTGAACATCCTGTGGATGGCCAAATAAATGAACAGATATGTTTTGGAGAGGGTGAAGATGGAGTACTCTTTGTAGGCAAGAATGGTGAAGCTTGACCTCACATACTTTGAACATATTGCTAGGAGGTGCTACTCCTTGCAGACAGACATGATGCTGGGAAAGCTAGAGTGTTGCCAAAGGAGAAGAAGACCCTTAACCAGGTGGATTGACATGGTGATGGCTGCAGTGGCTTCTTGTATGTTAGACAGTGTGAGGATGGCACAGGATAGAACAGGGTTCAGATATTTTTTTTCATATGATCATTAGGAGTTGTGCTCGACTTTATGGCACCTAACAACAACAACACAACAACAACAACATTATGATGTCTAGTCATGGTCTATAATGATTTGCTTTCTGAAAGTGAGAAGCATCTGAAGCACTTGCTAAAGAAGATCAAAGACCACAGCCTTCAATTTGGATCAAATTTCCATATGAAGAAAACAAAGATCTTTACCACTGGGCCAATTGGCAACACATGGTAATTGGGAAAAAGAAAAAAAATTGAAACTTTTGTTGCTTTTGTCTTACTTGAATTTACAATCAACACCCTTGGCACTAGCAATCAGGAGAGTAAAATATATTTTGCTTTGGATAAATCTACTGTCAAAAACAAACAAACAAACAAACAACATGCTGAAGAGCAATGATGACATTTTTAATACTAAAATCCACCTGATTCAGGCCATTTTTATTTTTCCCAATCACTTGTTATGCATCTAAAAGGAGACAAATAAGGGTGATAAAAGAATTGATGACTTTGAGTTCTGATGTTGGAGAAGAGTACTGAACATTTCATGAACTACCAAAAGAACAAACAAATATATCTTACAAAAGGTGCATCCAGAGGGCTTTTTGGAGACAAGGTTGGTGTAACTTCATCTTTTATACTTTCAACTTGTTACTGTGAGAAGCTATTTCTTGGAAAGGGATATCATGTTTGGAAAAGTGGAGACTTAGTGAAAGAGAGAAAGACACTCAATGAAAGTTGATTGACATGATGACTACATCAATGGGCTTTAGAGCAACAGAGATGGTGAGTGTTGCACGGGATAGGACAGGATTCAGATCAGTTGTTCATGGTATCACTGTGAGTCTTACTTACTCAACTTGACGGCACCCAACAACATCATTATAGTCCAGTGTGGGGATTTATGCTGTCTTGAGGTTGAGATGTAATTCATATTTAAGTCTATAGTTTTTATCTCCTGCAGTAAATCCTCTAAATCTTCTTCACTTCCTACAAGCCAGATTTTGTTATTTGCAAAATACAGGCTATGGACGAGTCTTCCTCTTATACTGATGTCACCTTCTACATGTAGTCCAGCTTCTGAATTTAATTTCTTAGTATAACTTTGGAATAGATGCAGAAAAATTACATAATTCTGATATATACCATTGTTTATTTTAAACCGTGTTAGTTCCCTTTATTCTAGTCAAACAACTGCTCCTTGGTCTATGTTCAGGTTACACATGAGAACAATTAAATGTCCTGCAATTTCTATTCTTTTCAGTATTAGCTAATTATGATCCACACGATACAAAAACTAAATGCTATGCCGTTGTTACACTTTTTATTAAGTTGGCACGTATGATTTCTTTTATGTTGACACTTGGGCTTGGGTTACAGAAAATATTGACTAAAATGGCTTTCTTTTTAGTTGGAATCAACGTAGAAACCAAGCTGTACACACAATATGTATATTTAAATGTAACGTCATTTCACTTAAGAATGTAACTGATAAAGAAATAAAATTTATTTTATTAAATCTTGAAAAAAAACCAAAAAGCCTTTGCATAGCAATTTTTCTAGTAGTAAGATTTTAATTATGATTTCATTTTGCCTTCTATTAAAACTCTCTATATTGTTTATGCATACTTTAAAAGATAACTTTAATGTGTGGCTGGGCGTGAGCCGCCTGTCTGCACATCGGGGGAGCAAGCTGCGCCCCCATCTCATATCTGTGGTGTGGGTCAGGTGTGTGCTGGGCTTCCACAGGAGGCTCCTAATATGTTATTTCCTGTTATAAAATGTTATCAAGTCACCGGAGCGGTTGGCCCCTGTGGGACTCGGCGGGGGCCCTGAGCCTCTTCCTCCAGTGTAACTTTTCTATGAAATAAACTAACCGGCTGACAGTTCTCAGAGAACCCGGGAAAAAAAAAAAAAAGATAACTTTATATTTCAATATTTATTTATTATATGTACTTTAAATTTCTGGTTCGTCACCACATGAGTGATTCATAGATTATTCAATTATTTCAATACTTAGTGTTTTCATTTTTATACTAACATGAAATTTTACATTTTCTTCTTAAACTATATATTTGAATGACATTTGAGATAGTAATACATATATTCTATATTTTTCTTATGAATTAGCATTTTTATATTTGTTAAATACACTATGGAACAAAAAATTTAATAGATTTGTTTTGTGGAATTGTTTGTTTAGTTATAAAAATATTTTCATATTTAAATTATTGAAAGACAAAATTAATCCAAGGAAATTATTAATGTGTCAGGGTATTGTTCTTAGAAAACTTATTTAATCAAGAGTTACATAGTTTCTGAGAAAATTGTCTTAGGCTACTACAATAGTTAATAATAGAGTAAACTCATTGAGGCTCAACATTTATAATGATGAGCTGCCTACCCGGGTTTGTAGTATTAGCATAATCATAATCATATTTCCTATTAAAACTATTACCAATATAACTATTTTTTAAAATTGAGATTGATTTGTAATTAATTCACAAGTTTGTAGGTTTGGTTTTATATTTCCTCTTATGTCGGAGAAATATACTACCACATAAGCTCTACCAAAAGGTTACAGTTCTGAGAACTGTTTTTTTTTTAATTTTATACTGGTTTGTTTACGAAACTCAAAAGCATTGTTGTTTACACCATATCTTTCCCATTTCCTTCCCACTCCCATCCATCAAATTGTATGACACTATAATAAACTCTCTTCCCTGCTCATCCTCACCCTTTTGCTTCCTTGGATCCTCATACTTATTCTACAATAATGATTTTATATGGTATTTGTCCTTATGAGACTGAATTAGTTCACTCAGCAAAATGATCTCCAGCCCCTCCTAAGTTAGGTAGCATTTAATAAAATCAGTGCTCCTTAGTAATATTCCATTCTGTGAATGTACCATAATTTCTCAATCCATTCAATCGTGTCTGGACATCTGGGCTGTTTCCATGTTCTTATGATGAATAACACTGCTATGAAAATTGGTATACAAGTTTCCGTTTGTGCCTCAGTTTTAATTTTCTTGAGGTATATTCTAAGCAGTGGATTAGGTGCGTCATCTGGAATTTCTATGTTCAGCTTTTTGAGGAAGCACCAAACTGCCTTCCAGAATGGTTGTACCATTTTACAATCCCACCAACAATGTATACAAATTTCTCTCTTGTCACATCCTATCCAATGTTTATTATTTGTTGTCCTGTTAAACTTTGTCACTGCTACTGGAGTGAAATGTTATCTCACTGTGATTTTGATTTGCATCTCTCTTATTGTCAGTGACTTTTTTTTTGCATTGTCTGTTGGCCATTCGAATATCTTCCTCTGTGAAAATTCTTTCCATGTCTTCTATACATTCAATAATTGGGTTATCAGACTTTATCTTATGGAGGCCCAGGAGTATTCTGTAAACTTTTGTTATGAGACTCTTTTTTGAGCTGGTATAGCCAAATTTTTCTGCCCTAGTCTATAGGTTTTCTTTCTTTTTTTCCTTTCTTAATGTAGCATGTTATGGAAGTATACCTGCTCCTAAAGAAATGAGAAGCAGATATTTCCTATGAGAAGTAGGTTTTTCCCATTTCCACATGCAATTAATTCACAATTTTAAATATTTCATTATCCTTATTAACAGATGCTGCCATTTGGTCCAGTGGTGAGAATCTTTGTCTTCTTGACATTGAGCCTCAATCCATATTGAAGGCTGCAGTCCTTGACCCTCTGCAGCAGGTGCTTCAGGTCCTCCTAAGTTTAAGCAAGCAGGTTTGTGTCATCTGCATAACGCAGATTGTTGATAGATCATCCAACAGTCTTGACCCCACATTTCTCCTCATAAAGCCCAGCCTCCCGGATAATCTGTTCTACATACAGGTTGAAAATGTATGGAGATAGGATGCATCCCTGGCATATGCCCTTCCCAGTTTTGAACCATGCAGTGTTCCCTTGCTCTGTTTTGATGAGATGCAAAAATTCTCAATAGAATCATACAGTACATAACAAAACAAACAAACAAAAAAAATCACAACGAACAAGTGGGATTCATAACAGACATGTAAGGATGGTTCAACATAAAAATAACAGTGTAATTCATCACATTAACAAAGAAATGAACAAGAACCACATGATCCTATCAATTAATAAAGAAAAAATCCAAGAATCCTTCATGATTAAAACACTCAACAAAATAGAAATAGAGTGAAATTTCCTAAAAATAGTGAAAGATATATTTGCAAAGAAAGAGTCAACATTATTCTCAATAGAGAGAGTAAGGCATTCCTCTTGGGAAGAGAAACTAGGCCATGATGCCCATCATTACCTTTCCTATTCAACATAATAATGAAAGTATTAGTGAAAGCAAAAAGAAAGGACAAAGAAATAAGAGGTATACACATTGGTAAAAGGAAGGTAAAATTATCTCTATATTCAGATGACAATAGAATATTTAGAAAACTATGAAGATTCAGTGAGAAAACTACTGCTCATAGTCAACCAGTTCAGAAGAGTATCAGGGTACAAGGTCAGCACACAAAAATCACTTGGTTTTCTCTACAGTGACAAAGAGAATAAGAAATGGATCTAAGAAAAACAATACCAATTACAATAAATAACAACAAGATGAAATACTTGGGAATAAATCTGACTAGAGATATAAGAGACCTATACATAGAAAATTACAGAGCATTACTACAAGAAACACAAATAAATCTGAGGGATTTCTGGTGGCCTAGTGGCAAGAAGCTGTACTGCATTCCCAGAGGTACCAGGTTCAAATTCACCAGATGCTGGAGAAGGAGCGGCTATCTCCTCCTATACCAGTCAGATCTAATTTGACAATACACACACAAAAAATAATTAAATTTAAAAAGATAAATGTGGAGAAATGGGAAAATATACCATGCTTATGGATAACAAGACTGAATATCATGAAAATAACAATTCTACCAAAGACAATATATAGGTTCAATGCAGTCCCAATACAGATAGACACCAATGCTATTCTTCAATGAAATAAAAAAGACAGTTTCCAGTTTTCTTCAATGGAAAGAGAGCCCAAATAAGCAAAACGCTACTGAAAAAGAGAAAAAAGGTAGACAGCATCACACTTCCTCATCTCAAATCCTACTAGACACCTGTAGTGGTCAAGACAGTACAGTCCTGGTACAGCAACAGAGACATAGATCAAAGGAATAGAATTGAGGACCCAGAAATCAGATCATCATCTGTGGTCACCAGATATTTGGAAAGGAAATGGAATTGGTTGGGTGGAAAAACACAGTATTTTTAACAAATAGTGTTGGCATAATTGGAAAACTATCTGCAGAAAACTTAAGCAAGACTCACACCTCACTCCTTAACCTACAAATAAAACCAAATGATATAGCATTCATCAGAGAAAAGCTAGGGAGAACTCTAGAACCCCTAATCTACAGCATGAACAGTCTTCCAAGCATAATTTAAAAACCTACAGTCAGGAGAAAACAAAATAGATAAATGATGAAGGAAGAAGTTCAAGTTCCTTGGAAGGAAATAGCAAAAAATAAAGCCCCAGGAATAGATGGTACACCAATTGACATATTTCAGCTAACAGATGCTGCCCTGGATGTGCTCACCAAGTTGTGCCAAGAAATCTGGAGAACAACCATTTGGCCAACTGACTGAAAGAGATCTATATTTGTTCCCATCCCAAAGAAGGGTGACCCAACTGAGAGTGGAAACTACAGAACAATATCATTGATTTCAGATGCAAGCAAGATTCTACTGAAGATTATCCAAAAAACGACTGCTTCTAAACCCAGGCTGGGTTTAGAAGGGGTTGTGGTACTAGGGATATTGTTGCTGATGTTAGATGGATCTTAGCTGAAAACAGAGAATACCAGAAGAATGTGCATCTGCGTTTCATTGACTATGCAAATGCATTTGACTGTGTGGATCATAACAAACTGTGGCTGAGTCTGAGAAGAATGGGAATCCCAGAAGATTTAATCATGCTAATGCGAAACCTATACTTGGACCAAGAGGCAATCTTCAGAACAGATCAGGGCGACACTGCATAATTCAAAATTGGGAAGGGTGTACGCCAGGGATGTGTCCTTTCTCCATACCTTTTCAACGTTTATGCAGAGCAGATTATCCGAGAGGCTGGGCTCTATGAGGAGAAGCGTGGCGTTAGGATTGGTGGAAGATCTATCAACAATCTTTGCTACGCAGATGACACAACCCTGCTCGCTGAAACTGAGGAGGACCTCAAGCACTTACTGCAGAGGGTCAAGGACTGCAGCCTTCAGTATGGACTGAGGCTCAATGTCAAGAAGACAAAGATTCTCACCACTGGACCAATCGGTAGCATCAAGATGGATGGCAAAGAGATTGAGATTGTTCACAGCTTCAGTTTGCTCAGCTCCACGGTTAACACTATAGGCACCAGCAGCCAAGAAAGAAAAAAACGTATTGTGATGGGAAAGTCTGCTGTTAGGGACCTCTCCAAAGTACTGAAGAGCAACGGTGTCTCTCTGGAGACTAAGGTGTGCCTGATACAGGCCATGGTTTTTGCAATCACTTGTTATGCATCAGAGTATTGGACAATGACTAGGGAGGATAGAAGGAGAACTGACGCCTGTGAGCTGTGGTGCTGGAGAAGGGTATTGAATGTACCATGGACTGCCAAGAAAACAAACAGATCCATCCTAGAGAGGGTTAAACCAGGCTACTCCTTGGATGCCAGGATTCTGGGGCTTCTTCTGACCTACTTTGGACATGTTGTGAGGAGAGACAGGTCCCTGGAGAGGGACATCATGCTTGGTAGGGTAGAGGGACAGCGCAGGAGGGTAAGACCCTCTATGAGGTGGATTGATTCAGTGACTGGGGTAATCGGGATGAGTGCGTCAGAGGCCACGCGTTTGGCACAGGGTAGAGCAGGGTTTAGAGCTGTTGTACATAAGGTCGCTGTGAGTTGCAAATGACTTGATGGCACATAACAACAACAACAATTAAAACCTACTAATAATCAAATCCCTATGCAAAAAAAAAAAAACCCAAAAAATCCCGAAACAAAACAAACCCAAACAAATAAAACAAGAACGACAAAATCCAAAGAACAAAAAAAAGTCCCTTCTCCAATGGGGTAAGAAGAAAATCTACAAACTGGGGGTGGGGAAGGGGAGAATATTTGGCAATGGCATATATGTCCCTAATAAGGGACTTATATCTGAAATTTATAGAACATTCCAGACTATCAACAATAAAAATGTAAAAAATCCAACCACAAAATAGGTACAGGATATATGGGTGGCCCTTGAGCCTTAGACCAAGGGTGGAGGCCTGCTCAAGGGTATGGCATCCTGTTGCTGTGTTGTTTTTATGTGTCATGGAGGTGCTTTCAACTCATAGCGACCCTATATACAAGAGCCCTAAACACCGTTCTATCCTGTCCCAACCTCGTCATCTGTAACACATTCATTCCCACCACCCCAATTACAGAATCGATCCATCTTATCGAGTATAAGATTTGTTAAATTTTGTTGTTGTTGTTTTTAGGTGCCATTGAGTAATAGATGATTCATAGTGACCTTTTGAACGAAAGGCCTGAGCACTGTTCCTAAAGTTTCCAGAGGCAAGGCATTGCCTTGTGGATGTCACACCTACTCCTAAATTTGTTTTAGTAGGGAAGCTCCACCAAACACTGTCCACCATGGATAATCATCACCACATTTGGCACACCAGTGTCACAGTGTTTAAGCATCACAGGAACCACAAGTTACCTCTGCACAACAATGCACAGACTAGTGCTAAACCACCTAGAAGAAAGCTTGACAAAAAGCAATTTGAACCAGCCCCTAGAGCCTGTGCCCTCTGGGGCTTTACAAGCACCTCCTTTAAGCCCTAGGCCAAGCCTCAAGGGCCTCTCTCCTGGGGAAAGAACAGTACTGCACATCAAACACAAGTCTGAAAAAAAGCACATGACCCCAAAACCTTGTGATTATGTGCAAATGAGGGTCTCCATGCTTGAGCTACAAGAAGCCACAGAGACTCTGGGTGGAGTCATCCAGGAACTGCATGACTTTGGACATGTAAGGAGAGACAGGTCTTTAGAGAGGGACATCATGCTGGGTAGAGTGGAGGGACAGCGCAGGAGGGGAAGACCCTCTATGTGGTGGATTGATTCAGTGACTGGGTTAATTGGGATGGGTGTGTTAGAGGCAATGAGATTGGCACAGGATAGAGCAGGGTTTAGGGCTGTTGTACATAGGGTTGCTATTAATCGCAAACGATTCAAGGGCACTTAACAACAACAACAACAACTTTCTGGCAGTGGACTTGCTTTATTTCAAAGAAATTGAAAAAATTGATTCCCTGACTTCCTGACTGCTGGTATCAGAAGGGTTGGCTATGTATCTGAGTAACATGAAATAATTGACTGTTTCAATTCTTTCTCCATCTATCATGATGTTGCCTAGTGGCTCAGTGGTAAAGATTTTTGCTTTCCAGACGTTGAGATGTAATCCATATTGAAAACTATAGTCCTTGATCTTCTATGACAAACATTTCAGATCCCCCTCAATTTCAGCAAGCAAAATTGTGTCATCTGCACAACAAAGGTTGTTGAAGAATCTTCCTTTGATCCTGATGCTGCATTGCTCTTCATGTAGTCCAACTTCATAAATGACTTGCTCAGCGTAAAAAAAATGAGTAGGTTTGGAGAAAGGACACAAACTTTATTCACACCTGACCTGTTTTTAAACCATGAACTATTTCCTTGTTCCATTCAGACAGCTCCTTGGTCTAGGAATAGATTTCATATGAGCATAATTAAATGTTCCAGTATTCCCATTCTTTTCATTACTGGACATAGTTTGTTGTGATCCATACAGTAAAATGCCTTTGCATGGTCAATTAAGCACAGATATACATTCCTATAGTCTCTGATTTCAGCCAAGATGCAATTGACATCAGCAATGATATCCCTCATCTTAAACCCAGATTGAACTTCTATCAGTTTCCTGTCAGTACACTGTTCCAAAAGGTTTTGGACAATCTTGAACACTATTTACTTTATATGATATTAATGATATTTTGTATAAGTTCTACATTCTATTACATCACATTTCTTGGGAATGAGAATAAAGGTGAACTTCTTCCAGTCAGTAGGCTAGACAGTTGTCCTCCAGATTTCCTGGCATAGACTAATGAGCACATCCAGGTTTATATCTATTAGCTGAAACATGTTAATTGGTATCCCATCAATTCCTGAGGCCTTATTTTTGACAGTGTCTTCGTTGCAGCTTGAACTTCTTTTGTTACCTTATAAAGTCTTTTTCAGATGGTATTTTGTGACATTTTTGAATGTTGACTGATTCTTTTTGTTACATTTATTCCATATATTCCTTCCATCATCTTTTTCTTTGGAGGAGGTCACAATCTGCATTTATTGATACTTCTGTTGCTTTTAAAAATATAATAGTTTTGTGTTTTTTTATTCTGCTATTTACAAAGTTCATATACATTGTTTTTCACACCAGATCTTTCCCATTTCCTTCACCCTCCCTCAACCCATAAAATTGTGCAACCCTATCATTAATTGCTACCCCATTCTTGCTGGCCATATTCACTCCTCTCCTCCCTCCCCCCGAAGTCTCATACTCATTCTACAATAATTGTCTTATGCAGTGTTTATCCTTATGGGACTCTTCTTTTGATTCTTCCTTGATCATTCACTATTGTGTCCATGGCACTCCTCAGTTTTGCAACTCAAGGCTTCAATTTATTTTTTGGTGTCTTTCAACTTGAAAAATGCCTAGTGAATTATTTTTATTTTCTGATTTTAGCTCTTTCTACATTTTGTTATAATACTTCTCTTTGCCTTCTTTAACAGCCCTTTAGACTCTTGCTTTCAGCTCTTTGACTTTGGAATATCTTCCCTTTGTTTTGGCTTCTCAATGCACTGATACAATTTTCATACTATCTTCTGACATCTCATTTGAGGTGTTGTTTTTTTTTTCCTGTTTCCCTTAATTTTTAATTACATTTTGCTCTCTTCATGGATGATATTCTTGATTTCACTCCCTCAAATTCTCTGGTTTTGATCATTTATCAATGCTTCAAACTTGTTCTTACTGTGATATTAAATTCAAATCAAGGTTGTGGATTTATTTTACTTCCGTTTCAATGTGAACTTTCACATGAGTAATTGATGATCTGTTCCACAGTCAGCACGTGACCTTACCTGATCTCTTTTTCTTGATGTTCTGCTGGAGAAGAAAGGGCAATCTCCTCCTGTTCTGGTCAGATCTGATTTGGTGGTATACAACAATGTGGGGGTGGGGGGTGAGGGGGTAGAAGAACAAACTCACATGATATTTCTACATATTTGACCAATTTTGCAAATTTTATTAGACATCTTCAATATTCTCCTCTCCTCCTTATATATCTATGGATGATATTCCATCACTCACAGCATTGTACTTTAGGATAGACCTTAAAATTGTCCTTTAATTATGAATGTCACATAATTCATAATTTTTCACGCCTGGCATAGTAGATAGATCACATGATTATATTATTTCAAGTGCTCTTTGCCAGTCCATTTCAGTTCACTAATGCACACAAGAACAACAACAGCAATGCCTAGAATATAAGCTTTCATGATTCACGGTTGCAGACCGAGGGTCCCAAAGAATAGACTAATTTTATAATTATTAATAAAGAGAAAAACAGCCAGGAATGAGAAAGAGCAGAGAGCATAAAACAAGGGGCCAACAGTTCTTGACTGAAGACCTCAAGCCAAGCTTCTCTGTCTTTTTATTCAAAACCAACAGGAAGTAAGTTACAAAAAGAATTCAATGCAAATGAAGCCAATCTATTTAAAACCTTCTGCTTGACTCAGGAGGGAGGGGTTCACAAATGCAAGAATTTTGTTACCCTTATCTATTAAACTTGATGCCTCAGGGTGAACTCCAGCCCAAGAAGTAACACTCCCTCTGTAGGGGGCCCCTTGCTGTTTCCTGTTTTGCAGGGAACAAACAGCCCACCTTCTAGGATCTGCCACAAGAGAAATCCTAAATTATATCTATAATTTCTTCAATTCCTGAACAAGGGTTTTCATATAATATTTGGTATAATGTTTGGCTTCCCATAATTTATTATTTCTAATTTTCCTACATTCATACTATATAAATGCCTAACTCCAATTATAAATTGTTATTTGCCATTGTTTCTCCTCATATTTGAATAATATCTCATCTGGGTTTTACCTCTAATACTGTAGCTACCTGTGCTTCTCTGTTATTTATAGGATTTTCAAGGCCTGTTATTTTCTAAGTGGATGTCCAGTGCTGCCTCCTATACTGTCTTAGTTCAGTGTCTCTGCTGCAATCTGTCCACAACAAGTAACCTTGTGGCATTTGTAACACCTGTTGCATAGCTTCCAGCATAATAACAACCCACAAGTTTTACTAGTAAAGTCAACTGAAAGATAAGTGCTATATTGATAAAAGTAAAAACAACAAACAAACATGCATATACACCCCTGGATATAAAGTAATTGGGATCATGAAAATTAATCCCCAATAAAGCAAACCTATAGACAGATAACTATATAGAGAAGTATGAAAATAAGATGAAAGGAATACATAGTCACTGTAACAAAAAAGAATTGATCCGCACTAAGCCATTCCCAGAAGTAGCATATTATCAAAGACCAGTGGTAATGAAGACATAAATTCAAACTGCAATGGTAAAAATAAGCCCTGGGGAATTGTTGGAATACTTATTTGTGCATTTCAATGAATAGATGTAGCCTGGGATAAGAAATCTGGAATATAACTTACCTGACCAAATGATTGGAAGAGATATTTGCTCCCATTCCAAAAAGTAATTCATAAGAATGTGGAAATTATTAAATAACATTACTATTACATGCAAGCAAATCTTGAAGATTATTGAAAAATGTCTAGAACAATAGATTGATATGGAACGTCCAGAAATTGTAGCTAGATTCAGACAAGACCATGGCATGAGGAATACCATTGTTAATAGCAAATGGAACTTAGCCAACAGAGAATACCAGAAAATGTTTATCTGAGTTTTATTGACTGAGTGCATCAAAATAACTTATGGTTAACATAGAGAAGAATAGGAATTCCAGAACACTTAGTTGTGCTCACTGGAAATATATACACAGGATAAAAAACAGTAGTCTAAAAAACAGTGGGAAATAGCATGGTTTACAGTTAGGAAAGTTAGGTGTCAGGGTTGTATCCTTTCTCTGTACTTGGTGAATACGTATGCTAATGCAATAATTTGAGAAGCTGAATTATATAAAGAAGAATGTAACACCGAGACGGGAGAAATATAAAAAATATGCATTATGCAGATGACACAAATTTGCTTTCAGAAATTGAAGACTCACTGCAGAAGATGAAGGACTACAACCTTTAATATGACTATATCTCAATATCAAGAAAATATAAATTCTTACCCCTAGAACAAAGGCAAAATGCCATGGTAGATGGAAGTTGCCAACAATTTATTTTATTTGGATCCACTATCAACTCCCATGGTACTAGCAACCAAGAATCTAAAGATTTTTTTAATTGAGAAAATTTTATGTTAAGGACTTCCATAAAGTGCAAATGAACAAGACAGTTGCCTGGAAAAAGCCATGCTTCCAAGCTTGTTTTAATCGGGGAGCTCCACCAAACACTGTCCACCATGGGTAAACATTATTTCATTTGACACATCAGTGTCACTGTGTTCAGCTTCACAGCAACCACGAGTTACCTCTGTATAGCAAGTAGACAGACCAGGGCAATATGACCCAGAAGAATGTTTCACCAAATAGACTGTCAAAAAACAAGGTATTCTGTCTTAGAGGAAGTTTAACTAACATTCTCCATAGATACAAGGATGATGAAACATCATCTCACGTATTTTTGAGACTGTAGTCGGGAGGGATTAGTCCTTACAAAGCCACTGAACTACTTTTGTAGACATTGTTAAATCTAATTACTAGTGAGATAGTGTTAGAGTATTCTGGTAGCCTAGTGGTAAGAAGCTGTGCTGCAGTTTCAAAGGCATGCAGTTAGAATGCACCAGCATTCAAATGGAATAAAGATGGGCAATCTTCTCTCCTATAGTTTACCGCCTCTGACAGTTCACAGAAGGGTCAGCTATGGGTTGGTTCCTACTTAACTACAAACAACAAGAAGTTAGTAGTAGCTTGCTTTACAAAATTGAAGTTGTGTTTATAATTAAATTATTAAGTAAAATATATAATGAAATAGAATAGAATTGTCCATTAGAAGATTCTCCAGTCAAATTGTGTACACTGATTAGTGAATTGTGTTTGCTTTCATTGTATATTACACAACAGAATTTTAAACAGAATTATATCATTTCGGTAATATTTTTATTTTTTTATTTAAAATTTTTAAGAAATTTTATTTTTTTCTATGTGTACCATGAAATTGGATCTGACTGGTACAGAAGAAGATTTTCACACCTTCTCTAGCAGAGCATCTGGTGTATTCAAAACATGTACCTTTGGGATTGCAGTTCAGTTTTATGCCATTAAGCCATCAGAGCTCCTTTATTTTGATAATACTTTAAAGACCAGTACTGTTTATATTCCATTATCTACACTCACTGCTATGCACTATTCAATAGAAATCTTTTCTTCAGAGATAATTAAACCTAGTACTGTTAGTTGACATTTTATTATCTGAGAGAATATAACCTTTATCCTTTACACTGAGGCAGGTTGAAGGTGATATATATGACAGCTAAATTCCTTATATTGGATGAAATAAAAAATTACAGGTTCAATTTCATGGTGATGGTGCCTTAAAAGATATTTTAGTCTATTGAGGAGCAGAGAGATTAAAAAGTTATTGAATACAACATAGAATGTGTCTATCTGGACTTGCTTATTGAGGTTTGATTCACATACAAATAAACGTTTTGCTTAAAGCCAAAACACACAAATCTTAGTTAACAAAGAATAAAATTATTATTTTGAAGTATCCTTGTGTGTTTTGAGGACAATTAATACAGAATGTAAAATACAAAATTAAATATCTTGTTTTATTTCTTTTAATAGGGACATTATACTCAATGAATCAGAAGTTCTGTGACATAGTACATAGACTGCTTTACTGCTAACCAAAAGTTTATGTTTCTCCGAGGTCTGAATTAAGGAGTGATTCATCAGGGGAAACAACAGTCTCCTCCTAATAAGATTTAAAGTGTAGAAACTTAATGGAAAAGTACTGTGAGTTAGAATCTACTCGACAGTAGTAAGTTTGATTACAAAAATAATACTTATATATTATAAATAATACTTGTTGCTACAAATACTTGTTGCTGTGTATCATAGAGTCAGAACTGACCATAGCTGACCCTCCAGTGGGTTTTCGGAGGCAGTTAATAGCATGGAAGGAGATTTCCCATCCTTCTCCTTCAGAGAAGCTGGTGCCCTTGAACAACTTTGAGACTGCAACACAGCTTCTAGCCCCTAAACAAAAAAAGGAAAAAACCAAAAACTAAAACAACCACCTAGTAAAATAATCAGAGTTTTAGTTGTTGATAGCTTTATGTATCTCTAAATTTCTATTCATTGTTTCTATCACATCTTTTTGGTCCTCTCCTGCTATAATACTAATACTACAGAGAAAAAGAGCTTCATTACTTGTATTTCTTCTACCATGGTTGAGCAAAACACATTATCCATTACTGGTAAATTAGTGAAATATTTTGTTTATATTCAAAATTCATTATTAGTACATACAATCACCAGATTCTAAGCAAGATCCATTCCTGTGTATTTATGTCAAACTTCCAAAATTGGAACAGATGTTTACTTATTCTTTCTTTAACTTAAGAAGAGGCTTGGGGCTTTTCGGTGATTTAAAAACTGTAATTGCAACAAATAATGACGATTGTGATAATGAATTTTTATTCTTCAGTGGATGATTATTTCAAGAAAGGGAAAATTTACATAACATTAAATTGTGACTATAAATTTAAGCACAGCAGAGATGATGAGGTTGACACAATACTGGGCAGGATTTAATTCAATGCACATGGGGTTGCTATCCATTGAAACTAACCCTCTGGCACCTAACTACAAAACTATGAGTTGTCTCTACATTAGTCAGATGCTTTTAACTCACGACAGATCACAAATGTAAATACTGTAGATATATTTGAATGTATAAAGCGTCTATAGTATATTACTTATAAAAATTGAAATATATATAATTTCTGATAACCTATTTTCAGCCTAGAAAGTTTATTTGCGTAATTTAAGAGGTATTGCATTGCTAATCCAAAATCGCCAATTTTGTTGTAGTTTGAATCCACCAGTGGCTCCTCAGAAGAAATATGGACAATTTTCTTCTACACAATTTACAGTCTTTGAAACTTGATGGAACATCATTACAAGTCGGAAATGATTTGATAGAAGTGATTTTAATGTGCTGTGGAGTTTTTTTTGGCCTTCTTTGCTTCTTCTGAACTTCTTATACTTACCTATTTCTCTCTGAAACCTTCATCCTGAATTGAATGACATCATCAAATGCACATTTTACTGACTAGTAAAGTATTTTTTATCTATAATATAGACCCCAGAAAAATGAATTATGTCTTCCAAAGGTAACAGAAATTATCTAGCTCTTTTCAATCATGAGATATATGTTGTTGTTGTTCTTATTGTTATGTGCCGTCGAGTCGCTTGTGACTCATAGTGACCCTATGTACAACAGCCCTAAACTCCGCTCTGTCCTGTGCCAATCGCACTGTCTCCGACACTCCCATCCCAATTATCCC
>NW_006399784.1:3817529-3819964 GCF_000299155.1 Elephantulus edwardii | reverse complement strand
GTTCACAATAGCAAGGAGTTGGAAACAACCTAAGTGCCCATCAACAAACGAATGGCTAGAGAAGCTGTGGTATATTCGCACAATGGATTACTATGCTGCATTAAAAAACAATTGACTTGTTTCAATTAACAGATGCAGCACTGAATTCACTCACTAGTCTATACCAGGAAATTTGGAGGACATCTGTCTGGCCAAGGCATTGAAGAAGTTCATTTTTGTTCCCATTCCCAAGAAAGGTGATCCAACAGAATGTGGAAACTATCAAACAGTATCATCAATAACACAAACAAAATACTTTTGAAGGTCATTCAAGAGGAACTATAATAGTACATAGAGAGGGAACTGCCAGAAGTGTACAATTTACACTTAATAAATTATCAAACAATGCACTAATGATTTTTCATAATGTTTTTGATCATTCTCATAATTTTAACATGGTCTCTCTGATGCCTTGAAGTGAAGGAAAGACCTTAATAAGATTTAAATAATTAGTATATTGTTTTTTAAAAGATAGTTTTGTATATAAAATGTAAAGTGAACTTAGTTTCTGATCTATTTAATGATTGCTGTACTTTAATAAAACATAAGATTATCTAAAACAATTATTAAGTGTATCTTTAAACTATATTTTTTCTGAATAAATCGATAGAAAATATATTAATTTATTAAGCCATAGTATTTCCTACAAGTCATAACAGACAATAAGAACACAGTAATTACAGATACATTTCATACTTCCTCAAACTTCTATTCTACTAGTAGAATATAGAAAATATTCTGTGAAATATATGTATATAGGGCACTGTTGTTGGTCAAGAGACATGTAAGAGAGGGAAGCAGATAAGGGGCAGAGGCTACAGGTGCAGCAGTGAGTGAGTGGAGGCCACTCAAGAGACCAGGACTGCAATAGGCAGCATCAATATGAGGGAGTGGAGCAGTGGTAGCGGCAGCCTCAAGGCAGAGTGGAGCAGCAGCAGCAGGAAAGACAAGTATCACAGATGTGTCTGGGTGCCTGAGCCACCATATTTAGGTTTGGATAGGGGGAGGGCAGAGGTGAGTATGGTTCATGCAATGCAGGGGTCAAAAGAGGATGAGCAGAAATTTATGCTGGAGGAAGTGGAGGCTAGTAAAGCAGGGCAGGGGTGACGTAGTAGGGTAGGGATGGAACTAAATCACAGGTGGCAAAGGTGGGGGCAGGGAATTTACACCTTGCTTGGTTACTTTTTAATGGAAAGTAAATTTCCCCTCTTCCGGGCAAAATGCTTCTCTGCCAGATATTGTTCATAGTTGAACACATAAATTAAGGCAGACTGGGAAAAGGATTGGGCATCAACTTCTGAAACAACAGGCTTCAAAAACTCTATGAACAATAGAGTACTCTTAAATTAGACTAGCAGATATGACACCTGAGACTGAGTCCTCCAGTTGACAAAAACAAAGGAGGAAGGACAGGTAGACACTAGTTATTGACACATGAAACATGAGAAGTATGAATGTAGGTAAACTGGATATTGTGAAGAGAGAAATAGAATGCATAAATATTGACAATAGAACATTGGCAAAATGTGATACCTTGGCATGAGAAGATTTGAAGCAGACAATCATGTAATCTATTATGCTTGAATTAAAAATGTGGAAAAAAACGAGGTCACATTCCTAATTAAAAGGGACTATCTTCTTTTTAGACTTGTTTACAATTATCAGGGAAAGAGGATATTGTGAATTCAGAAGTTCATGTTGAGGAAATGACTGACACCCACAAAGATGATAGCAGAACAATTGCATGAATGGAGCAAGCACACTTGAAAAATGGATTGAGGCTCATGCCCCCAAAGGCACTGTAAGTTTTAGGAGTCAAAGCTGGTTTCATTTCCTGAAACTGAAGGGCTAATGGTGCTTTAAACTGTATGTACAAAATTTAAACAAAATAAGCAGTTCAATGTCTACGAAAATTAAAACGCCCATGTTCATACAAATACTACACCCCAATGCAAGTGCATACTGGAAATATGTCTAGGAAAAGAATGTAACAGTTAAACACAAGTTCTTTTTACTCCAATGTAATAAAATGCCACAACCCCACCCCTTCCCCCAAAAGAATACCACTTCAAGATCCATCTTGAAATAAAATGTTGTCAGCAACAAGGTAATATCTACACACATATAAGAAACACCTATCAATACCATTATCTTTCAAATATATCCACCAAAAACCAGAGCCAATGAGTCAGAAATAGACAATTTCTATCAACTTTTCAGTCTGAAATCAATTGAACCTGTAGCCAGAATGTGATAATAATAATATGTGACTGGAATGCAAAGGTGGGTAATGGAAAAGAAGGACCAAAAGTCAACAAACATGGGTCTGGTGACAAAAATGAGACTGACAACAAAATAATAGAATATTGTGTATTCAGTAATTTATTCATAGTAAC
>NW_006399784.1:3815429-3817429 GCF_000299155.1 Elephantulus edwardii | reverse complement strand
ATATCAGCTGTATAGTGACAGAGAACTACTAGAAACACAAACTGCATTTAGAAGATATCTCAGTACTAAGAACATCATTGCCAAGGTCAGATAGATCTTGGCTGAAAGCAGGGAGTACCAGAAGAATGTCTATATGTGTTTCATAGACTATGCAAAGGAACTAAACAGTGTAGATCACAACAAATTGTGGGTAACTTTGAGAAAAATAGAAATCCCAAAACACCTGATTGTGTGCTCATGTGAATCCTTTATTTGGACCTGAAAGCAATATTTAGAAGATACAAGGAAACATTGCACGGGTCAAAATCAGAAAAGGATTGTGTCAGGTATGTGTCCTGTCTGTATTCACAACAGATAATTCCAGAACTTGGATTTTATGAGAAGGAATGTGTCATAAGTTTTGGAGGAAAACTCACTATCAACCTGTGCTATGCAAATGATACAACTTTAATTGTCAAACAGGACAACCTGAAGTATTTATTGCAGAGGGTCAAGGACAGTAGTCTGCAATATGGATTGAAGCTCAACATCAAGAACATGAAGATTCTTACCACTGGGGAAGCAGCGTCACGATAGATGAAGAGATTGAGAATGTTGACACTTTCAACTTGTTCAGCTCCACAATCAACATTCTTGACACAAGCAGTCAGAAAAACAAAAGGCAGATTACATTAGGAAAATCTGTTGTCAAAGACATCTCCAGAGTACTGAAGAGCAAGGATGTCAGTCTAGATATTAAGGTTTGCCTGATCCAGGGCATGGTCTTTGCAATTACTTGCTATGCATCAGAGAGCTTCACACTGACCTAGGATGACAGAAGAAGAATTGATACCCTTGAGTTGTGGTGCTGGAAAGAGTATTGAATATACCATGGACTACCAAGAGAACTAGCAAGTCTTTCCTGCAGAGGATGAAACCAAATTGCTCCTTGGAGACAAAGATTTTGAGACTCTGTTTCACATACTTTGGACATGTAACCAAGAGGGACCAGTCTTTGGAGAAGGATATCATGCTTGGAAAGCTGGAAAGTTCAAGGAGGTATGCAGGAAAAGATGACCCTGGATGAGATGGATTGATACAGTAACTAGGACAATGGGGGGTAGGTGTGTCCAAGTCAGTGAGATTGGCTCAGAACAGGACAGGCTTCGGAGCTGTTGTATGTAGAGTTGCTATGAGTTTCAGGTGTCTCAACAGCACATAACAACAAAAAATGTGTCAGAGACAGTGAGATAGGTTCAAAATAGAAGAGAATTCAGATATATTGTGCATAGAGTCACTGTGAGCCATATTAGACCGGACAGCACCAAACAACAACATATGTATGTAAATAAAGATAGAAATAAGTGAATCAATTAAAGAGTATAAGGTAAACAAATGGAGTTTATGTCAACAGATAATGACAATAAATTGTTTTAGAATAAGTTATCAAAAATAAACAGAAAGTTGATAGTTTTGATCAAAGTGCCTGTCAGTTTTGAGAAATAAACAGTTAATTCTTTAAATTGGTTTTAACTATACATCTAAGTTAATAACTTTAGAAGATGGGAATGCATTTGGAGAAAGCTTTTATATTCAAAATAGGAATTTATTTTGTTTTTTAACAATAACCATATTATAATTTGTTTATTCTTTCTCTTTCTAACACCTTTATTTATATAGCATATAACAGAATTATATTCTAATTTGTTTATTCTATCATGTACCTACAACACTACATATTTTACTAATATTTGCTAGGGATCGCTGGTGGTCTAATGACAAGAAGCTATGCTGCAATCCCAAAGGAATGCACTTTGAATTCACCAGGTGCTCCACTGGAGAAGGATGGATAATCTCATCCCATGTAATTAACTTCTCTTGAAAATGACTTAGTGGGTCAGCTGTGTGGTTAACTACCTCTGAAAACTAATGGAGGGTCAGCTATAAGGATCGCTTCATGCTCGATGCTACGCAACAACAATACAACAGCAAGGCTTGTTTCATGGTTTTGGTTTTTTTTT
>NW_006399784.1:3813676-3815329 GCF_000299155.1 Elephantulus edwardii | reverse complement strand
CTCTCTGATGCATAACAAGTGATTGTGAAGACCATGGCCTGTATCAGACACACCTTAGTCTCCAGAGAGACACCATTGCTCTTCAGTACTTTGAGATATATAGATAGATATAAAGATAGAGAGCTACAGATGTAGCTGTAGCTATAGCTAGATATAGCTATAGCCAGATATAAATATAGATAGATAGATACAGATTATAGAGATGTAGAAATATAGAGATAGAGTTAGAGAAAGATACTACCATTACCTTATATTTTATCCTCTTACAAGTTAAGTAGAAATATCTTCACTTCCTTGCCAGGTCATATAAAAAAGAATCAACCTTTTGTTATAAGAGTAAAGCAGCCAGCCACAGACATAGAACTAAAAGAATATGTAACAGTCAAAATTTTCAACAAAAGGACCAAAATTTCCAATTAATTCAATGTAAGTTCTAAAAATCACAATGTTTATTATATTTTTCCTGTACTCTGGAAACAATCTGTACATTTCTTTAGGCTATTTGTAGACTCTCACAGTCCAAAATTGACCATACATGCAATTAAGATATATTAATGACACATTTAGTCCATTCACATTTAAGTATAATTATTTTTATGGCCAAGTTTTACCATTACCGTTTTGCTGTGTTTTTTTTTTCTGTTGTTTCTGGTTACTATGGTCCATCTACTTTCCTTTGGCATCTCTGTGTGAAGGACTTCACTTAAAATTTCTTATAGTTTTTGTCTTGTTTTTAAAATTCCTTAAGTTCCTTCTTATCTGTAAAGAATATAATTTTTTCTTCATATTTGATGGAGAACATTGCTGGGTATAGAATCATTGGCTGGCAATTGTTTTCTTTCACCTTTCTTCACATGTCATTCAATTTTCTTTTAGCTCTCATGGCTTCCACCGAGAAATTGTAAGTTAAACAAATTGCTTCCCCGTAATTTATGTTGTTGTTGTTCATAAGTGCTGTCAAATAATAGATGACTCATAATGACCCTATAAATGAAAGACCTGAACACAGGTGAATCTTTGTTTTGTTTTGTTTTTCCTTAGGAATAGGTTTGAGGCATTGTACACACACGAACAAAGACTGGATGAGTTGTGGAATGATATAAAGGATTTCATCTTTGATGAGAGCAGAAGTTCATTACAAAGACAGAGGAAAAAGATAAAAACGAAATGAATGTTAGAAGAAACTCTAAAAATTAGCTTTACAGCACAGAGATGTCAAAACAAAGGGAAAATGTTCCAAAGTAAAAGAGTTAAACAGAAGGTTTCAAAGAGCAGTGCTTGAGAAGATAAAGTAGAATATTATAATGGAATGTGCAGAGAGCTGGAGTTGGAGAATGAAAAGGGAAGTATTCACTCTGTATTTCTCAAGCTGAGAGTACTGAAAAACAAAATTAAACCTCAAGTTGCAATATTGAAAGACACTATATACAATGTATTGAATTATCCAGAAAACATCAACTGAACCTTGAGGGAAAACAATCACTATACCAAAAAGGACTGATTGACACTGAAAAATGACAGTAGTACCATATAAGCACGAGCCAATGGCAATGAAGAAGGAAGTGGAAAGCGCATTGTAGGCATTGTAAAAAACATAAGGCCTCAGGAAGAAATTTAATAACAATTGACTTGTTTCTTTTTTTAATTTTTTTT
>NW_006399784.1:3812022-3813576 GCF_000299155.1 Elephantulus edwardii | reverse complement strand
AAAGTCCAAAGAGAGCATTGGAATAAGGAGAGGATGGGAAGTGAGGGGGAGTGAATTCTCAAGGTCACATTGTTTGGTTGGTAGAGTGTGGTGGAGGGGCTGAAGGAATTAGGAAATACTCAGTGGGAATATGTTTCAGTATGTTATTTTTTTTTATTATATACACACTTTCAGTTATGAATCAAACAGTTTAAAAGTAGTATTAAAAATATCAAAATACTTTTGGAAGGAATTTTAGGGCTGTAATAGAAGGCTTCTGTTAAATTTTGGTTTGCTTTTAAAAAAAACAACTCTTATTTGTCTTAATTCATTCAAGTACTCATTATATACTCTATCACTTTTTCACATTGTTAGTCCGGAACAACCGCTATCAATTTCCACTGAGTCGCTATTCACCCCATAGATATTAGGAAATAGTGAAAAGTGTTTCATGAAATTTTAGTAACTCATGTTTAACTGCATGGTAATAGTGTTATAAGTAGGGTTCATGGTTATGGGGTTTTTAAATTAATATTTCATAAAATTATTTTAATGGTTTATTAGGCCTGAAATATCGACTGAAATAAAATCTATTATATATCAACCAACATAAATATTGGGAGGAGTAAATATTGGGATTAAACATGGGAAATGAGTAGCTAAGAACACATATCCAATATATTGAAATGTCTCAAACACAAGGCAGAATGAGATAAAAGTGAAACTAATAAACAATTCTTTCATGAGAAAGATGATAAAAACCAGATCATGTCAATTGCTAATTACTCAAAATGTTGTATTTTTACATACTTTAAAATAAAACATAGGGGTTCTCCAAGCTTTTATACCAAGAAAATGGTCAAGTGAGTAAGCTGAGTGTGTAAACTATCCAGGCATATTTTGCAAAATTTAGCAAGTTCTTTTACACACTAAACTCAAAATGATCATTTCAGAATTGACCTATGGTTGTCTAGATTCACAGATTTTTCCACACTCAACAAGGGAAAGAATGACTTTGAGAAGCTATGCAGTTCAAAATCAATTGGAATGGAGACCGGTGAGTCTCATAGGAATTCTATGGCCTTGAAATCAAGTGAGCTTGCTTACTTTCCTCTCTGACTAACAGAAATCATTAAATTGATTTTCAGAATTATAAAATTAATCAAGTAAATATGATCTAGTAGTATTCTATCTTTATATTGTGTTGTTTGGTTTTGATGAGGATGTAACGACCTTTTGGCCTCAACAAACTTTTTTTTTCTATTTCATCATATGCTTGTCAAAATAAATTTGTCAGGCTCTGCAGCTGTTTATATTTCTCTCAGGCTGTATTGTAGATGCCCTCATTCTTTGGGAAATATGTATTCATTTATTTTTTGCTATCAATCTTATGTCTAACAAAGTTTGGATTTCTAAAAGACTCTATATGCTGAACACTGCTCAGAACATAATTCCTTTGCACAGTCAGACAGAAATATGATCATTTACTAATCCAAGTATTTGTCAGATATTTTCTTAAATCAACAATATACTAAACTATAGTAATAAAAGCATCTTTTCTTAAAGGTGCTGTAT
>NW_006399784.1:3802394-3811397 GCF_000299155.1 Elephantulus edwardii | reverse complement strand
TGATGTGATTGACTAATCCTACTTTTCACAATGAATATCTCAGAGACGTGAATTTTTTATCACTTATGAGATATAATTTTTGCATTTTGATAGTTCTTACTTGATCATAGTAAATTTACTTTCTTCTTAACCTTATTTTATTTTTCCCTTCCCATCTACTCTTTCTAACTGACATAAAATGCTGCAAGATTATGTAAGAATACTGTTACCCTATGGATCTGAAAACATCGATCAATGGATATATTAATGTGATTTTATGGATGAAAGGACAGTCTATGGTCAGCCATATTTTTCACATGAGACATAAGTGAAAATGTCCTTTCCTTCCTTATGGCAAAATACATATACACACACACACACACACACACGTCCACATATATCCATACATATCCATATGTCCGTACATATCCATATCTCTCTGTCTATATCTCTCTATATCTATCTATCTATCTATCTATCTATCTATCTATCTATCTATCTATATCATTTAGTTAAGCAGTTCAAGGCTATTAGCTCTTCCATGGGAAAAGGAAGTTTAGTCTCTTCTCATTAGATTAACTGTCTCTGAAAACTCCCTGGAGGGTCGGCTACAGGGCGGTTCTGATTCTACAGTACACAATGATGACATCTATCTATCTATCTATCTATCTATCTATCTATCTATCATCTATCCATATATATGACAAACACATGTAATTATTGCCGTTGTGTTATTAGGTGTCATCATTTCAAGCACTACCCATAGAGACCCTATAAACAAAAGACATGAATCCTGTCCTACTCTGTACCATCCTCACCATCTCAGAAATACTTGAACTGATTGTGACAGCTACTTTGTCAATCCATCTTGTTGGGCGTTTTCCTCTTTCACCGAGTCTCCACTTTTTTTAACTATGATATCACTCTCCCAAACATGAGAGATGAAGCTTTGTTTCTTTGCCTCCAAAGATCTCTACAGCTGCACTTTTTCAAAGACATATTTGTTTATTTTGGCAGTTCATGGAATATTCAGTACTCTTTTCCAATGCCACTACTCAAAGGCATCTTCTTCATCCTTATTCTTTGTCCAGGTTTCAGCCATATACCAAGTGATTGAAAAGACTATGACTTGAATTAGTTGAACCTTAGTATTCAAAGTGACATCACTGTTCTTCAGTATTTTGGAGTATTCTCCGATAGCAAATTTGCTCCAATATGTATCGGATTTTGAAAGTTCTCTGACACAAAGCAGAAATTTAAAAAGAAAATTATTGCAGTGCTTTTTGTTGTTATTGCACAATGTCAAATTGGAACTAACTCATAGCTGACTCTGTTGGGTTTTCAGAGGTAGTAAATCACACAGGAGGAGACTGCCCATCCTCCTCCCTTAGATAATAAGGAAAAATTTAAGGGCTTAGGAACCCCATCCCCCACCCCAAATAGAGTTAACATAAATATCTTAAGCTAAATATCTTAAGCTTAAGTCTTGGTCACTGTCTCAAAAATACCTGAAGGAAATTTCACAAAAGTTATTGAGATAATTCTTGTTCAACTTCACAACTGGTATGACTTTAATGATCATTCCTATTTTACAAGTTGTTAAGGTTGCTGTATCTAGCATACTTAAACGAAAAATTCTTTTCAAAGCTCTTAGGAATGTTTGAAGAATATTATATAATATACTATAGTACCTCATTTTCTAGGGTCTTATTCATTCTATGCATTTCTAATGTCTTTTTGAAGAATTGAGTAGATGTCTTTACAAAGGCATTAGAGAATAGAACATTTCTACCACAATATAACCTTCTTGGGTGCAATGCATTATTCATTTTTATTCAATAAAGTACGCTATCATATGGGACTTTTTCGGAACTAGTACTTCTGCTAAAATAATCTTTTAAGGAAAAAAATAAAGATATTAATATTGAAAAGTTCACGACTTAAAAAAATAAAAGACAATATTGAAAAGGAGTTGTCAGACCTGGGTGCAGAAAATTAAAAGGCACCTTATTTAATTCATAAAGAACAGTAACAAGTTATCTATCAAGTAGCATTCAATAAGCAAGGGGATTAGTTTATCAACAAAGATGTTACAGATCTTAGCCACACAGTCATAGAAAATAAGGGGAATTAAAAATTTACTTTAATGTCATTTATATAAAATTATGACTGTTAAAAACTCTACCTAAAGACACAAAGATAATCTCAGATACAATAGCTTGTAAACACAGATGTATTTATTATGTATCTCTTTGACAAAGATAGTAACTTAGTAAGTATTCAGAAGAATACTGTATATATGTACATCAAGTCACCTCCATTAGATTTTAAGAATTTGTAAATATTGTGGAATATGATTGTCCATCTGTCTCCAGTAGAGCAGTTAATAGATTTCAGCCTCTCTCTTTTGGGTTATTACTGCAACTCCTTACCTTTATGCTACCAAAGCTCCTCTTAAAACTAATTTTATGAGAAAAACAAAACAGCTACACATGGAGGGTATTTTTGTAGCAGTAATGCTATAATATTAGTCTTTCTAATTTTTTACTTCAAGAAATAGAAATCATGAATTTGCTTAGCAAAATATTCAATATTTTGACTATACCAGAATATTTCTGGTGAATGTACAAATGTTAATGAGTATACTAAAATATTTTTTGCATTTCAAAAAATAAGATCACAGGAATCAATGAAATATCAATTGACATATTTCAAATGCCAGATGTAGCCCTAGACTAACTCATCAGTCTATGCCAGAAAATTTGGGGTACAACTGAGCCACCAATTGACTGGAAGATATCTGTATTTGTTCCCATTCCCACAAAAGAAGATCCAACAGAATGTGGAAATTATTAGACAATATCATTAATATCATACGTGCAGAAGAAGATGTGACATGGAGGTTGCTGAGTATGACTTATACCTGCTTCATATAGAGGAATTATCCCCATCAGTAATGTCTATAGCACCATTTAAATAACTATATAGTCAGACAAAACACCCCACATGCTCCTGCATCTATTTTTAACAGTCATTGGGTCCAATGATCATTGCAAGACTCACAGAAATCACTCACAGTTGTGGGTTTATTAGGAAAATAGGCCAGAGAGTGGAGGAGGTAAAGAATATCATAAACACAAGTCCAGTTTTAGGTGAGTCGTCTCAAGCCAATTATCAGAAAATATAATTCCTAAAGTAGTGAGAGATAGCGTCTCAGTCTATCTTTTGTTCAGCAGCACAAATACAAGAAGTCCTCAATCATTCAGTAAATTTTATCTCAGAACAGTTATAAGTCAGCTTTTCTTTCAATCATCTGGTAAGAAAAACCTTTCTCTGTGGCCTTTATCCCCAGGGTTCCTCTGTTATAACTTGTCATAGTCTCTTCAAACTCTTTCTATCACCATCTCTCACAGTAACTTCACAGTCCCTGCATCATCTCCTCTACCACCTCCTCCACCATCAGCACTTCTTTTTACATTGTAGGAAGCACTATTGTATATTAGTCCCACAGCTGTTGATTTGCAAGGCCAAGTATCCATCTTTAAGAGAGCTGGAGACTATGCCCACATCCAATGGGAGCTAAAACAATGACTAGAAAAGTCAATTTTCAAGGGTTCTGATACCTTCCAATGCGAGCAAAATACTGTTGCTGATTTATTTTTTTAAGTAGAATAGTACATAGAAAAAATTACTAGAAGTTGAACCTGTATTTCAAAGAGGCCATAGCAACAGGGATTTCATGGCTGATGTAGGATATATCCTAGCTGAAAAAAAGAATACAATAAGAATGTCTATTTGTGCTTCATTGACTGTGTGAATCTATATAGAGAGGAGAAAACTGTATAAAGTGGCATAGTATCACTACCATCTTTCTGAAAAGGCCAGAGGGAATGAGAATAAAACAGTCTCTTACTTCCCCAGAGTAGAAAGCAGATAAAGAGCCTGTAGCCCAGCCCCATTGTTCCTAGTAAAGTCCAACCAATAGCAAGAGATGTGTTTATTCTTTGTTGACTCACAGACTCAAACTTGTGATACAGAGAATGGGGTTTATTAAGGAAGTAATTTGGGGAATGAAGGAGGTAAAGAATATCACCCAATACAAATTCAGGCCTTAAGCCCAATTTCCAAGGCACATCTCCTCAATCTGATTTCCGTCCAGCTGTCAAATTCAAATCACCTAGCTAAGTTTGCCTCAGAGCAGTTATAAGTCAGCTTCTCCTTCAAGCATCCAGCAAGAATGGTAAAAACTTGTGGTCTTTATTTAAAGGATCTTCTGTTTACACCTTGCCACAATTTCTCCATAGCAATGTCGTAGTCACTCCATCACCAAGGTTTTGTTCTCAGTAAGGTCTTTCTCCAGTCTCCATCAAGTTTTGTTACCACAAGTTTTACTCACCTCAAATCTTGCTACCCAATGTGGAAGCACTTTTTTTTTTTAAACTAGTCCCAAAGCTGTTGATGACTTGCAAGACCATGTATTTGCAGCTAAGGTAAATAGATACCAGAGGAGACAAATGTAATGATAAAAAAATCAACTTTTATGCTAATACCACGATAAGCCTTCCTCTAATCCTAATACCACATTTTTCTTCATAGAGTGACAAATTATGGCTAACATTGAGAAGAATGGGAATCCTAGAACACTGACTTGTGCTCATATAAAACCTGCACCTAAACTAAGAGGTCATTGTGCAAACAGAGCAAAGAAACAATGCATACTTTGAAGTCAGACAGGGTGTACATCATGGTTGTATCCTTTTATTCAAACTGTATTGCATATTATTTGAGAAGATGGACTTTACGAGGAAGAACATGACATTAGGATTGTAGGAAGATTTATCAGTAACTTTCATTTTGAAGGTGACACAACCTTGCTTGCTAAAAGTGAAGGGGACTTGACTCAATTCTTTCAGAGAATCAAAAAGTATAGCTTCCAATATAGATTCTAATATGGATTTACTTCCTCTTTTTCAATTTGGATACCTCTTAATTCCTTTTCTTGTCTTATTGCTATTTCTAAAACTTCCAATACCACATTGAATAGGAGAGGTGATAGTGGGCATCCTTGCCTAATTCCTGCTCTTAAAGGGAATGTCATTAATCTATCTCCATTGAGAACAGTGTTGGCTCTCAGGTTTGTGTATATACTTCTTACTATGTTGAAGAAATCCCCTTATAATCCTATTTTGTTCAGTGTTTTAACCAGGAAAGGGTGTTAGATTTTGTCAAAGGCCTTTTCTACATCAGTTGAGAGGATCATTTGGTTCTTGTTCTTTTCTTTGTTAATATGACACATTACATTGATTCTTTTTCTTGTGATGATCCATCCTTGTATACCTATTATGAATCCAACTTAGTAATGATGAATTATTTCTTTGGTGTATCATTGAATTCTACTGGCCAATATTTTATTCAGGATTTTTGCATCTATGTTCTTAAGAGATATTGGCATATAGTTTTCTATTTTGGTGATGTCCTTTCCTTCCTTTAGTACCAATGATATGTTTGCTTCATAGAATGAATCTGGGAGAATTCCATCTTTTTCTATTTTCTGAAATAGTTTATGTAGAATTGGTGACAGTTCCTCCCTGAATGTTTAATAAAAATTATTTGTAAAAACATCTGATCCCTGGCTTTTTTTTACTTCAGCTTTTTTACTACCTTTTCAACTTCTTTTGTTTTTGTTTTTAACTCTTTTTTTAAATTTTTTATTTTAATTATTATTGTGTATGTGTACTGTCAAATCAGATCTAACTGGTACAGAAGGAGATTGTCCCTCCTTCTCCAGCAGAGCACCTGGTGGATTCGAACTTTGTGACTCTAGAATTGCAGTGCTCAACTTCTTCCTTTGTAATGGGTCTGCACAGGTGTTCAATTTTGTTTTGTGTCAGTTTAGGTAGGTTGTGCATTTTAAAAAATTTGCTGATTTCCTCCAAGAAGCAAAATAGAGATCTTGAAAAATGGAAGAATATCCCTTGCTCATAGATAGAAAGACTCAATATTGTGAAAATGGCAATACTACCTACCAAAGGCAATTTACATGTTCAATGCAACTCAATACAAATTCCAATTCTGTTATTCAACAAGATGGAAAAGGAAATCTCCAGTTTTATTGGAAAGGAAAGAAGCCCCAAAGAAGCAAAGCACTCCTTAAAAATGGAAACAAAGTAGGAGGCATCTCACTCAATGACTTAAAATCCTACTACACTGCCGTGGTAGTCAAGACAGCATGGTACTGGTATAATGACAGCCACACAGATCAATGGAATAGAATTGAGAATCCAGAAATCAGCCTATCTACCTACAGTCACCTGATTTTTGAAAAGGAGATGAAATCAGTTAAGTGTAGAAATGACAGCCTTTTTAACAAAGGGTGTTGGCAAGATTGGAAAACTATCAGCAGAAAACTCAAGCAAGATCCACACCTCACTCCATATACAAAAATCAACTCAAGGCGGATCATGGATCTACAGCTAAAATCAAGGACTACAAACTTCATTAAAGAACAGTTTGGGGAGTTCTGGTGGCCTAGTGGTAAGAAGCTGCACTGCAATCCCAGAGGTATGCAGTTTGAATCCACCAGATGCTCTACTGAAGAAGGAGGGAAATCTCCTTCTGTACCAGTCAGATCTGATTTGATGGTACACACACACACAAACACACACACACACAAATAAGTTAAAAAAAGAAAAGCTTGGTGGAACTCTAGAAGTCCTAATCAACAACATAAACAGTCTCTAAGCATCCTGAAACATCTGCAAACAGGAGAGGATAAAATAGATGAGTGGGACCTTCTAAAAATCAAATCCTTGTACACTTCCAAAACTTCTCCAACAGGGTAAAAAGGGAAGCCACGGAATGGGGAAAAGTATTTGGTAATGACATGTAAGATAAGGGATTTACATCTAGAATTTATAAAATACTCAAACATCACAACAAGATAAATGTAAACAACCCAATTGAAAAATGGGCACAGGATATGAACAGACACTTCAACAAAGAAACATTCAGATGGCAAACAAACACAAGAAGAAATGTTCAGGATCCCTATCTCTCAGAGGGATACAAATCAAAACAACAGTGAGATATCATCTCACCCCAGTAAGAATAACAAAATTTAACAGATCAGTGAACAACAAATGTTGGCCAGGTTGTGGAGAAACTAGAACCCTAATTCACTGTTGGTGGGAGTGTAAAATGGTGCAACCACTGAAGAAGGCCTTATGGAGCTTTCTCAAAAAGTTATAAATAGAAATACCATTTAACCCAGCAATTCCATTACTGGGAATATACCCCAAAACAACCGTATGCACACCCAAGCTTATCGAGGCTTTGTTCACAATAACAAAGAGTTGGAAACAATCTAAGTGTCCATCAACAAATGAATGGATAGAGAAGCTCTGGTATATTCACACAATGGAATACTACACTGCATTGAAAAACAAGGAACTCATGAAATGTTATTCAAAATGGGTGACCCTGGAGGACATTATGCTGAGTAAAATATCTCAGTCACAAAAGGACAAATACTGTATAGCACCACTGTTGTAAAATGGGACTGACTTTGGGGTTTGGAAGAGACTGAGAAAGTTGGGATAAATTATGTATGCTACATTGAAACAGATGAAGGATAAAACTGTTTAAAAGGGATATTTGATTAGGTATTATTGTCATGACAGGAGTCCAAAATGAAGGCTGCCTAGTGGAGTGAACCTGGGGGGAGTGATTGTAAAACAATCAAAGAATTTATTTATTTTTTTTTCTTAATTTATACTTTTCAAAACGAAGGTTGCATAGTGGAGTGGACTTTGGGCAAAGGATTTTATAACAACGAAAGAATTTTTATTTTACTTTTCAAAGAGAAGAGAAGAGGGGAGGTTGGGCAGGGAGAAAAGTGCAACAAAGAATGAATAAAATCCAACGTCTCTGTAAACTTTCATTAAAATCAATTAGAAAAAGAAAAAAAGATCTTCTATGAGTTGATTCTAACTTTGCAGCACATAATGACGGTGATTACCACTGTATTCTGGATTTAACTGGAAACTTGTTTCACAAATGCACTATTACTACACCGGACTAAAGAAAAGACTTGTAAAAGCAATTCCCGTTCCTTGGATTTATGCCATCAGCGTGAGGACATTTAAACTAATCTAATAGAAGTAAAAAAAATATGTTAGTATTTGAGGATTAGATGAAATTGTCTCATATCCCAGTGTAGGAACAGAAAAAAAGTTGATAGATCATGAACATCGCACTAGTGAAGGGGAAGGCAGAAAGGAGGAGGAGGAAGCACAATATGCAGCAATGAATAAATGAAAACCCAACTTTTCTGTAAAATCTTGTTAAAATCACAATAAAAAAGAAAACAAAATTGATTGACAGTCAGATATAAAGATAAATCCAAGATAAGATAGGGCAACCAATCAGACAAGTAAAACCAAAACCAAACAAAGCAAACATTCATTATTGTATGTAGCTAAGATTGTATGGGAGGTTATTTGCATCATTGTTATTTTAGTGACTAGTTAGAGTTACTATGTCAATGAATAACTGACACAAAATATGCAAAAAAATAAAATTTACATTGTAACTTTGCACATATATATGCTTAATTCTTCTTGCTTTCAAGGATTCTTTAACCTTATGCTATTAAATCACAAGTTCAGCATTTTTATAAGAACTTGACCATAATTAATTCAAGCTTGATTCCATTCCATTAAAATTTCTGAAAAGACCATAGTCGCACTAAGGGAATTGATAGTGTCCTTTTTGTGTCCTAATGGTGAACCAAAATTTGACCTCATCAACTATTCTATTGATATCCCAGATGAGTTATCTGAAGTCTTTTCCCTGTGGATTCTCTTTAGTTTGTTCTCTAAGAGCTTTTAGGAATTCATTAGCAACAATTACAGAAAAATCTGCCTGTTTTCATTTATGGTCCCTGGCTTTATCTCAGAAATTTATGACCCCTTTAATTAGGAACTCATAGGAAAGAAAAAGAAGGTAAAGACACAGGTAAATATC
>NW_006399784.1:3798763-3800884 GCF_000299155.1 Elephantulus edwardii | reverse complement strand
CTTTCCAGGTATGCTCAAACTATGTGGATGAAGCTTTATCATTTTTGCTTCCAAGGAGCACTGCAATTAATGGATGAGGGTAGTGTGGGTATAAATTACACTAAAAGGAATTTCCCAACCATCTTCCATAATTCCTAGTGGCCTTGGACTACCTGAGAAGCATAGTCTTTGAGTTAACAGGGCAGCTCTCTAAGGACTACATCACACAACCTCCCTTTGTATTGCAGTATGGCAGACAGAATAATGCTTATCTACAGTCTGTTGTTTTCTTAAGTGTTGTTGAGTTGTAGACAACTCATAGTGACTCTATGAATGAAAGACTTGAACACTTGTATTACTTTATCATTTCTCTAACTTCATAGAGTTTCTGGAGACAAGCTATTTTGCTATTTTGGGAGTGGATGACATTCCTGCTTCCAAGACTGTTTTAATCTGAGAACTCCACAAAACACTGTCCACCATGGGTTATCATTATCACAGTTGACATATTGTTGTCACAGTGCTTATCATCAATCACATCAACCACAAGTTACCTCTGTACAGCCAATTGAAAACCAGTGCTATACCACTTAGAAGAATGTTTGACAGAAAACAATGAAAACCAGGCCTTGCATTTCTGGTGGTTCCCTGTGGATGTAATGTTCCAGTTGTTTTGTTTTGTTTTGGTTTTTTTTTTTAATAATCTTTACCATGATTTTGCTTGTATGTGATATTATTTATATTGATTTAGACTCTGGCTCAAATGTGATTATGTTCATTATGGATTGAATTTCAACATCAGGAAGATAAAGATTCTCACCACTGAGCCAATTGGCAATACCATGACAGATGGACAAAGAGCTTGTTAACAATTTCAACTTGTTCAGCTCCACAATCAAAACACTTCGGATCAGTAGTCAGGAAATCAAAAGATAAATTGCTCTGGAAAAATCTGCTATCAGGGACTTGTCCAGAATACTAAAGAGCAATGATATCAGTCTAGAGATTAAGGTGTACCTAATCCAAGCCAGAAAGCAAGAGTGGCATTCATTTCCTAAACAAGATTCCTCTGGAAACTCAACAAACTTTGATAAATGTCAATAGTTGTAGAGGGGCTTCAGGTCTTTTGTCCATAGGGTTGCGGTAAAGTCATGCTTGACTTGAAGGCAATTAACAACAACAACAACAATCCAGGCCATTGTCTTAACAGTTACATGCTATGAATCATAGGGCTGAAGAATGACTAAGGATGACAGAAAAATTGATGACTTTGAGTTGTGGTGCTGGAAATGAGTATTGAACATACTATGTCCAAGAGAAGAAGCAGGTCTGTCTTGGAGAAATGAAACCAAGTTTATTTTTGGAGATAAGAATTGTGAAGCTCCATCTAACATACTTTGGGCATGTGTGCAGAAAAGATCAGACATCATTGGAAAGGTGGAAGAACAGCACAGAAGAGGAAGACCGTTCATGAGCTGGATTGACATAGTAACTGGGGTAGGTGTGTCAGAGTCAGTGAGACTTGCTCAGGATAGGGCAGGCTATAGAGTTACGGTACATAGTGAGGTCACTATGAGTAACTCAATGGGACATCCTAACAATGATCCCAGAACTTGTGAAAGTTTATATGATAAAAGAGGCTTTCAAAAATGTAACAAAGCAAGAAAGTTTGCTTTAAATCATCTTAGTGGCATATTACATAATCAGGTTATTTAAAAAGAGGTTCAGGAGGAGTCACAACTTAAAATGCTTGGATAACAGAGGTAGAGAGGAAAGTTACGCATTTTAAACATGACGGGAAAGTCCTAGGGAATACAAGGAGCCATTGTCAAATGAAACAAACAACTAAAAGGGTTCTCCCCTTAGATCTTGTTTATCTTTAGTCTGATAAAACAAATTTCATATTTCTGACCTTTAGATAATAAAACATATTATCTAAAGTCACTAAGGTTTTTATTGTAACTTGATTAATTACAACAGTAATAAGAAACTATGGATGGTGAAGAGATTGAAATAGTTAACAGTTTTAGTTTACTTGGCTCCACAATCAACACTCTTGGTAACAGCAGCCAGGAAATCAGGAGACGAATTGCATTGGGAAAGTCAGCTGTGAGGGAGCTCTCAAGAGTACTGAAGAGCAAC
>NW_006399784.1:3797579-3798051 GCF_000299155.1 Elephantulus edwardii | reverse complement strand
CACTTAACCCATTGCTGTAATTATTGTGTCAATCACCTGGTCTATGATCTTCCTCTCTTGCACCATGCCTCCACCTTCCCAAGTATAATATCTCTCTCCAATGAATAGACTATCCTAGCAACATGCCCAAATTATGTGAGATGAAGCTTCATCATAGTTGACTCCAAGAAGCATTTTGGCTTCATCTTCTTTAAGATCTATTCTTTGTTTTTTGAGAGTATATGGGATTAGAGGAATTTTTAAAAAATAGATTTAAACAGTGGTTAATTTCAACTGTTTCCTGCTTATTCATTTAACTTTTGATGTGATCATCCCCTAAAACTCAAGTATTGAGTACATCAATATTTAGAGTTGAAACTTCATTTAATTTTTATGCACATATTTAAGGATAAACATATCTGAGCATGTTTACTCATAGCTTGATCATAGACAAAACATAAATGTGAGGAAATACTCTATTTTATTTATATAT
>NW_006399784.1:3788556-3794936 GCF_000299155.1 Elephantulus edwardii | reverse complement strand
TGGTTGCACTGAAAAGTGCTTTCCTCTTGGGTCTTACTACTCTTTTTATAGTTCTATTGCTTGGCATCATCCTCCGGACTGAGATTATGTCTAGGATGGAAATGTGTAAGGGCCTCAGTTTTATGGTTCTACTAGTCTCACATCAGAACTATATATCTGGTCTATTTTCATAACTTTGATTTTATATTATTTTTCATACTTCTTTGTCTAGAATATACAGTTCTCATTCTGATAAGAAGAGTCAGTTATAGTTGACTTCAAGAATACTAATGAAGGAATATTTTTTTTCTCTCTTCGGAGGGCGTAGCAAGCTGGTGGGTAGGGGTGGGCAGGGAGAAAATTGCGGCAATGACTGAATGGAAATCCAAAACCTGTGTAAAAAATAGAATAAAATAAAAATTAAAAAAAAAGAATTAAAGTAATTAAAGTACTCAAGTCTTCAATATCAAGCCATCATTGGAATCAAGGTTTTTTTCAATCTTTGAGTTTCTTTACTCTTTCTTTTGATTAAGAGCTCCTAAATTGGTTGCAAGCATGTTTTCCAGACCCTAGGGACTGATTACTAAGAGGCATAACATTATCTTTGAGGACTATGTTGTGCCAATTAGCCTATATAGTCTCTTAGACTCTAGTCTTGTACTTTCAAACCTAGTGACTGAATTATTCAAACTGATTAGTTATGAATATTTCAGACCCCCCCCTGCTGCTCCTCAAAAAAATATGGGTAATACCCTGCCATGTTATTCATAGTCACTGTTTGCTGTTGAGCCAGAACAACAAAGCTGATCCTCCAGTGGGTATTCAAAGGTAGTACATCTCACAGGAGATTATCTACTTATCTTTCTTACATGGAATAGCTGGTCGATTAAAAACATTATCTTTGCATTGACAGTGCAATTATTTGCCACTAAAGTATCACAACACCAAGGCACAGAACAATAACAACAGCTATAAAAGAATATTAATATATTTGAAAATAGTATATGCAAATACATATGTAAATATAACCTCAGACAAGCACATATATATGTTGTTGTTAAGTGTCGTTGAGTCGTAGGTGACTCATAGCGACCCTATGAACGAAAGTCCTCAAAATTTGGGTGACCTTCATTCCTTCTCCAGGTTCATAGGGTTTCCAGAGGCAAACTATTTTCAGAAATGGATGCCATTTCTGCTTCCTAGCTTGTTTTAATCAGGGAATGCCAACAAACACTGTCCGCCCTGGATAACCATTAATGTATTTGACACATCAGTGTGACAGTATTCATTTGACACATCAGTGTGATAGTATTCATCTTTACAGTGGACACACCAGGGCTATACCACCTAGAAGAAAGTTTGAATTGGTGTCTAAAAGAAAAAAGTCTAATTTAGTTCTATCCCTCAGAGATAATGTTTTAGAAAGATGAAAAGCAAGTAGAAATACAAAAATGCTAAGGATGTTAAGATGTGTTTTCAAGAGAATATAATTGAATTAAAAGTAAAGCTCTTTTTTATGGTGAGAACAATTTATATTTAGAATATATGTATATTTATGTATATATGTGTCTGTGTATGTGTATATACAGGAGGAGATTGGCCATACTTCTCTCATGGAGCCTCTGGTGGCTGTGGAAGTATATATAAGATTCTTTCATTTGTCTTCCCAAATATGTTCACCCTGAATGTATGCCTGTGTGTCCCTTTTAAGTATCTCATTCACAAACACTCATTCATTGTCCTAGAAACAGAATAACTCACAGCTGGCTCTCCAGTGGGTTCTCAGAGGGTGCAAATAGCATGAGAAAAAAAAATGCCCCTCTTTTCTTTACAAAGCTGCTGATAGATTATAACTGCTAAAGAAGCACTATCTTTAGATTAGCAGCATAACTCCTAGTGAATTATGCAACCAAGTTTTATACAAATTAAAACCTATGAAGCAGTTTTACCCTGTACATACAAGTTGGGATTGACTCCATACTAATTAATAATGATAATAGTACAGTATACATGGATTCAGAATAAATCAAGACTTGTAATAATAAATAAAATAATATTATTAATAATAAGTAATAATGAATCAAGAATTTCTCCACATGTCTTTCTACCCAATAGTGTCTGGTTAGTATTCCTCCAAGGTGTCTATTTCCTTGAAACAAACATAGTCTTTTAAGAGTTTGTTTACAAAATTATGTATTTAATAAAGTTTTCCTATAACAAAACTAAGAGTCGCAGGCGACTCGACGGCACATAACAACAATAAAAAAATATATTTTATAATAATAAAGAATAATGCTATTATAAATTCAGCAAGCTTCCTATTTTGTAGATATTTTCAGTGAAAAAAATTTGTTTGGTTAAAAAGATTTTTTAAAAAAACATAAATCTCAATATCACTTATCCTATTCTTTCTCAACATTTTGGAAAAAACTTTAAAAACTGGAAACAGGCTAATCACAGAATTCTTCTCTTTAAAAGTAATGACTTTAGATCTAACTGGAGAAGAATAAAATTAGGATCAACAATAATATAAGATAAAGGTTTGTCTCATCATATACAAATATTACTTAGAAAGATCGCCTGTTATTCTTATAGAATTATATTTAGGGCTTTATATTAAAATATGTGAAGAAGAATATTATTTGCTCCTTGTGAAGACATGTGAAAACACTTGCCAATCAAAGTCAAGAACTTCAGGCTTTATTATGGATTACATTTGAACACAAAGAAAACAAAACTCCCACAAGTGGACCAACATCGTGATAAATGGCAAAGAAATCGAAGTTGTCAAGGGTTTCAATCTAATTGGTTCAACAATCAATTTTTATTGAAGCTGGCAGTCAAGAAATCAAACAATGCTTTACATTGAGGAAAGCTGCTACAAACGAGTTTTCAAAGGTATTAAAAAGCAAAACTGTTACATTATGTCTATGGTGAACTTGGCTCAGATTTTTATCTTTTAATAACTTCATTGAAGTGAATTTACATTGTAACTCTAATGGTATGTTTGAGTAAACAACAGATGGTCAGGAAGGCACAGGATACAAGAAAGTTCAGAACCATTATTCATAGTGTTGCTAAGAATCATCTTTGACTTGATGCTACTTAACATTAACAGCAGCAATCACCTTATATGTCTGTGAAAACAAGACAGTAAAAAGGAAAACTGAGAACAAATTTATATAGATTTTGAGCTTGATGAAAGTGTATTATAAGTACTGTAGACTACCAGAAGAGCAAACACATAGGTTTTGGAAGAATTAAAGTGAGAATGCACCTTAAAGGCTTGAATATAACAAAATTTCTTTTGTTTACTTTGGACATGGTATTAGATAAGATTCATTCCTGCTGGCAGAGTGTCAATGAAAATAAGATAGAAAGATATAGTGGTTACAATGGCACAAACACAATTAGGATTGTGAAGGTGATAAGATTAGTGTTTTGATAAAATTATAATGAAACATTTTCGCTTATAAGAATATATAAAATAATTATTCTCTACTACTTACACAAGTGTGTATTAATTCTTGTGTGTTCAACTAATATTTTTGAGTTGTGCTGGAGAAGAGTCTTAATCATACCACTTAACGCCAAGAAAACAGATAGGTCTCTCTGGGAGAGGGTGAAACCAAGTTTCTCCTTGGAGGCTAGGAATTTGAAGCTCCATCTAACATCATTTGTTCTTGCGGCCAGGAGGGAGATGGATTGATACAGTAACTGAGACAATGGGGGATAGGTGTATTGGAGTCATTGAGACTGGCTCAGAACAGAGCAGGCTTCAGAGCTATTGTACATAGCATTGCTATGCGTTATAGAAGACTCAGCAGCACATATCAATAACAATTGTATATGCTTAATAATTTTTATAAGTAAACATTGCATTACATTAATAAAGTAATATTGTTGATCTAATCCGTTTCATTCGGGCTGCTTAACTTGTGTTGTATTGCTTTGGCTTTTTAATATTTCATGTATAGTTTATAAACAAGCCAAAAAAATCAATGTAATAATTTACAATTTAATACTTGAGTTGAAATAATAGCCCTGATACTTCCTAACGGATTAACCTAGTAAATGTAGAACTTTAGTCACAGCTTGTTATAGTAAAGAATCATATATGTTGTTGTTATGTCTCTAACTCATAAAGTAGGAACTCTTATACATTGTTGGTGGGGTTGTAAAATGGTCCTTCCACTCCAGAAGGCAGTTTGGGATTTCCTCAAAGAGCTGAACATAGAAATTCTATGACCCAGCTATTCCACTGCTTGGAATACACCCTGAGAAAATGAAAACTGAGGCACAAATAGAGACTTGTACATCAATGTTTATAGCAGGGTTATTCACCATTGCAAGAACATGGAAACAGCCAAAATGTTCAACCACAATGGAATGGATTGGGAAATTACGGTACATTCACACAGCCTTCGTTGAATTTCCACAGGAAGATAATGTTGATGATGATGATAATGATGATGATGATGATGTTGATGATGATGATGATGATGATGATGATGATGATTACTACTAGTACTATTGAGCAAGTTTGGTCCCTTTGATTTTCTGACTTCAGCTCTTTGCACATTTTATTACAATACTTTACTTTGTCTTCCCACACTGCCCTTTGAAATCTCCTGTTTAGCTCCTTAATATCTTGATTTCTTCCCTCTGCTTTGGCTTCTCGCTGATCTTTTGCAATATTCAGAGTCTTTTTTGACATTGTTTTGGTCTTTTCTTCCTCCTCTGTCTTTGTAATGACCTTTTGCACTCTTCCTGGATGATATTTGTGATATCTTCCCATAATTCACCTGTCTTCACTCATTAGTGTTAAAGGCCTCAAACCTGTTCCTGAGATGGGTTTGGAATTCAGGTGGGATAGACTCAAGGTCATATTTTGGTTCCCATAGATTTTATTTAATTTTCCTTAACTTCAAATTGAGCTTGCATTTGAGTAGTTGGTGGTCTGTTCCACAATCAGTGTCTGGCCTAGTTTTCACAGGTGCTATTGAGCTGCTCCAGAGTTTTTTTGTCCGCAGATGTAAACTGAATCCTATGCATACAATCAGGTGAAATCCATGATTATAGTTTGTTTGTGTTTCTTATAAATATAGTTGCAATGAATAAATCATTAATTGTGCAAAATTTTATGATCCTATCTCCAGCTTCATGTCTGTCACCAAGACCATATTTTCAAACTATTGACCCTTTTTCTCTGTTCCCAACTTTTTGCATGCCCATTATTATTAATGCATCTTGATAGCATGTTTGATCGATCTCTGACTTCAAAAGTTGGTAGAAGTCTTTTATTTCCTCCTCTTTGGCTCTGATTCTTGGTGCGCGTATCTGAGTTATAGTGGTATTCACTGGACTTCCTTGTATGCATATGAATATTATCCTGCCATTCAAAATATTGTATTTCAAGACAGATTTAGAAATGACTTTTATTATCTATCAAAACAACCCCATTCTTTATCACCTTTTCATCTCTGTCATATTAGATTATATGATATTCTGACTTTAAAATTCCCGATGCCAGTCCAACTTATCTCGCCAATACCTAGTATGTCAATATTTATGGGTTCCATTTCTTCTTTAACAAGATCTAATTTTCTGACATTCATGGTTCTCACATTCCAAGTTCCAATCACTGATGACTGCTTACAACTGTCCATTCTCCTTTGTGTTTTCAAACTTGGAAAGCTCCACCTCAATTGTCCTATCTGCTAGTCTACGTGTATTCTATTGTTCATAGAGTTTTAGAAGGTCACTATTTTGGATGTGGATGGCCAATCCTTCTTTCTAGTGTGTCTTAATCTGAATGCTCAGATTTAGAAGACCATCTGACAGACAAGCACTTTACAGAAAAGAACAGATGAAAGATATTTCCCCAATTGTGTAATTGCACCAAAAAGAAATTGGAAGAAACAGAAAAAGTTCATGAAACAATGCATGAACAAGAGCCTATGATGATGAAGGAGAAGTTCAAGCTACTCTGAAAGAATTGGCAAAAACCAAGTCCCCAGAAATTAAGGATATATCAATTGATATATTTCGACAAACAAATACTGCCCTAAATCTTCTCACCAAGCTGCGTCAAGAAATCTGGAGGACAACCTCCTGGCCAACTGACTGGAAGAGATCTATATTTGTTACCATTCCAAATAAAGGTGATCCATTGACAGAGTGTGGAAATTATCAAACAATATCATTGATATCACATACAAGCGAGATTCTGCTAAAGATTATTAAAAAGAAAAAAAAAAAACCAACCCCAAACCCAAAACAAACAAATGACTGGAATAGCACATCAACAGAGAACTGCCAGAAGAGTATGGTGACTTTAGAAGAGGTCACAGTACTAGGGATATTTTAGCTAATGCTAGATGGATATTGGCTGGAAACAG
>NW_006399784.1:3775523-3787926 GCF_000299155.1 Elephantulus edwardii | reverse complement strand
CAGGCCATGGTCTTTGTAATCACTTTCTATGCATCAGAAAGCTGGACAATGACTAGGGATGATAGAAGAACTGATGGTGTTAAGCTGTGGTCTTGGAGAAGAGTGTTGAATATACAATAGACTGCTAAAAGAATGAACAGGTTCATCCTCTTTTATAATTGTTCCATTAAGTGCTGTATAAAGTGTAAAAATAACATTTATTTAGTCTTTTATTCAGAGTTTTATTAAAGTTCAATTCATTGTTTTCCTCTGATTTTTGTATTATTTCCATGCCTAGATTTTAAAATTGTATGGTTTTGTATATTCTATGTGTAGAAAGGTATACCAAACACTCTGACACACACTTGGAGAATCCTAATGGCACAGTAGATTGCATGTTGTATTGATAATCAAAATGTCTGCAGTTTGAACTCAACAGCAAGAAATACTTATAACCTCAAAAGCCTGATAGAGGGCTTCCATGAGAGAGAACAGACTTAAAGGCAGTGAGACAAGCACTGAACTATCTGAAGTTAGTTACAACACTTTGATAGCTGCTTGGACTTATACACAAATTCAACTTAAAGAAAGCTTTAGGAATGGAACAGATTCTGAATCAGAGGGCTGCTTGTACTTGATTTAAAGTAGTAATAATAATAATAAAAAGAATATATTTATTTAATTACCAGAAGAGTGTTAAAAATGAATCCAAGCTTCTATGAAATTAATATGGGGTTATTTTGCCAAATTAATTGGAGGGTCGCTGTCCCAGAGTTCACCAGCATTTAGGCGTGCCAGAATTTTAAAACACTGAAAAGCTTGGCTATGTCTACAGGCTGACAGGTAGTGTGTTGTGAATCTTTGTTCAAACTGGATCTTACAAAGGCCTCTCGCATCTTGAGGAGGAACGAATATGTAACTCTCAGGGCTCTTAAGTGGGTGTCAGCAGAGGGACTTGCCACATGAATTGCAGGTCTCTGGCCCAGAGTCTGCTAGCATTTGGGCGTGCCAGAATTTTAAAATACTGTAGTGCCCAAGGCTAATTGACTTTGGATGAACATTCTTTCGAGTGGTACAGGATAGGTCTGTCTGTTTGCTCTACTGAAATAACACAGAGTTGTTGTGATGATGGACAAATGAGCCACAGGTGTGTCAAACAGCATAATTGGCTGTCCATTATAAGCAATTTTTGTTGGAGCTCCAGATTGATTCAGGTTTTGAAGCAGGACTTGCATCCACTTCCTAAACTGCATGTCTATGGAAAGTCTAAAAACTTGGAGAAATGGTGAAAGTTATAGAAGGCTTCAGGCTTTTGTTCATCTTCTGTTTATAGATGCATCTTTCCCTTATGTGTACTCAGTCTTTATGGTGGAAAAATCGTTAAACAAGTTAGACTCTATGAAGAAACATGTGGCATCAGAGTGGAAGGTTAAAGAAACTGCAGAATGCTCCCAGATGGATGTTTTTGGGTGGGGAGAGCCTATGAGAATGCATGATTATGAAGAAATTTGGAATGACTGAGCTCATGGAGTTTGAACCATACTCTGGTTGTTAAATTCAGTAGGGCCTTCAGCTTGCAGCATTTGGGACGCTTCTTAGCTATTTTTGTTCAAGCATTCTTCTAGGTCATATAGCGCTGGTCTGTCCACTTACTGTACAAAGGTAACTCATGGTTGCTGTGAAGCTGAATACTGTGACACTGATGTGTCAAATGCCATAATGATTGCCCATGGTGGACAGTGTTTGGTGGAGCTCCCTGATCAAAACAAGTTTGGAAGCAGGAGTGGCATCCACTTCTGAAATAGTTTCCCTCTGGAAACTCTATAAACATGGATAAAAGATGAAAATTATACAACTGTTCAGGTCTTTTGTCCATAAGGTCGCTATGAGTTACCTATGACTCAACGACACTTAACAATGACGACAACAACAACGTATAGAGAGCTCAGCTGGCCTAGTGGACAGAAAGTGATACTCCTAAACCAATGGTGGGTGACTAATCTGTGGCCCTCAGGACTGTTTTTAGTTGTTTTTTGTCAAACATTGTCCTAGGTTGTATAGCCCTGGACTGTCCACTTGCTGTACAGAGGAACTCGTGGTTGCTGTAAAGCTGAACACTGTGACACTGATGTGTCAAAGGGGATAATGTTTACCCATGGCAGACAGTGTTTGGTGGAGCTCCTAGATTAAAATAAGCTTGGAAACAGGAGCGGCATCCACTTCTGAAATATCTTGCCTCCAGAAACCCTATGAAACTGGAAAAAGGATGAAAGATATTCAGGTCTTTCATTCATAGGGTCACTATGAGTCTCCTATGAGTCAACAACATTTAACAACAAGTAGATAATTATTATTATTTTTTAAATCTGGTGTTTTATTTGTGCTATAAGATTTAACGATACAATGCTGCTTTACATGTATCATAAAAAATTTCTTAAAATTAAAAAAGCACCTGTAGTTGAATGTAGTAATACCTTTTTAAAAAGCTATATATTTTTCATAGAATTGTCATCTATTCTGTGATTTTATCCTCGTATTTATAAGCATAATAAATATGAAATTTTTTAAACAATTTTCATTGTTCTTTAATGTTCTTAGAATAGAAACTACTACAAAGCTCAACAAATGGGTTTCCTTATTTTTTATTTGTGTAATTTATAAGAATTTATTACATCTAACTTTTCTACAGTATTAAGAAATTAAAAGATCTTTTGTAATGGATGCGAAAGTTTGTACACATGATTGGAACTGATATTACATAAATTAGTAATGAGAATACCAAGGTATACAAGGGTTCTGAATAAATCAAGACTTGGAAACTTTCTCTATATGCCAAAAAATTCAGTAGTGACTAGTTGTTATTCCTTATAGGTATTTATTTTGTTGAAACAAATACAATCTTTTAAGACCTTGTTTGCAGAGTCATATTTTTGACAAATGGTTCTTATAATAGAGAATGCATTTTCTAACAAAATAATAAAGATACTATTTCTTCTACTTGTGGTGGACCATCAAGTCAGGACCACATCATAGCTGACCCCCCAGTAGAATTTCAGAGCAGAGACTGTAATTACATGAGTAAAAATTGGTCATCTTTCTCCTGTGGATAAGCTGGTGAATTCGAATACATACTTTTGGTTTGGAAATACAATTCTTTACATATCACCAAGCCACCAACCCTAAAGTTTACTACTATTCCATAATATTTCCCAAATGGCCAAAACTGTTATTATGATTATGTGGGAGAAACAATAGATTGATCCAAAGAAATGAAATAATTCATTTGTATTGGTAAAGATACCTGTTCATTGCTTATACATTTCATGTTGCTTTTGTGCTTGTTTAATCTTTTATGCTTTTGTGTGTCATTGAGTTGACACAGACTCATTGCTCTCCTATGAACAGCAAGTCTGACATTTGCCCTATTTTATGTCGTCATCTTTATTTCTGATATGCTTGAGCCAATTGTTACAGTCATTGTATCAATACATCTTGTAGAGGGTCTTCCTCTCTTTCTCTGACTCTCCATCTTTCCCAGCATGATGTTTGTTTTCAAGGTTTGGTTCATTATGTCAGTCGGTCCAAATTACATGAGATGAGATATGATGACATTTGACATTGTTGTCGTTATGTGCCATCAAGTCACCTGTGACTCATAGAGACTCTATGTACGACAGCCCTAAACTCTGCTGCACCCTTATTACTCCAGTCATTGAATCAAACCACTTCATAGAGGGTCTTTCTCTCCTGCACTGTCCCTGCACCCTCCAAGCATGACGTCTTTATCCAGGGACTGGCCCTCCTTGCAACCTATCCAAAGTATGCCAGACGAAGCTTCAGAATCCTTGCCTCCAAGGAGCAGCCTAGTTTAACCCTCTCTAGGCTTGTTCAGCATGTCTTAAGCTCAAGAAACTGAAGAACAAATTTAAACCTCGAGTTGCTATAATCAAGGTTGCTTTAGGCAGAATATTAAATGAGCCAGGAAGTATTAAAAGAAGATGAAATAATTTACTGAGTCACTGTATGGAAAGAAACTGGCAGACACAGAAGAATTTAATCAAATAGAATATGGGCAAGAGCCTATGGTCATGAAGGAAGATATTCAGTCTGCTTTGAAGGAAAAGAAGGCCCCAAGAATAGATGGTATACCAATTAACATATTTCAGCTAACAGATGCTACACTGGATGTGCTCACCAAGCTGTGCCAAGAAATCTGGAGAACAACCACTTGGTCACCTGACTGGAAGAGATCTATATTTGCTCCCATCCCGAAGAAGGGTCACCCAACAGAGTGTGGAAGCTATAGAACAATCTCATTGATTTGGCATGCAAGCAAGATTCTATTAAAGATAATCCAAAATGACTGGAACAGCACATCAGCAGAGAACTGCCAGAAGCCCAGGCTGGGTTTAGAAGGGGTCATTTTTCTAGGAATATTATAGTTAATGTCAGTTGGATCTTAACTGAAAGCAGGGAATACCAGAAAAATAACTATCTGTGTTTCATTGATTATACAAAGGCATTTGACTGTGTGGATCATAACAAACTGTGGCTGACTCTGAGAAGAATGGGAATCCCAGAACACTTGATCATTCTAATGTGAAACGTATACTTGGACCAAGAGGTAGTCATCAGAACAGAGCAAGGAAGTATTGTATGGTTCAAAATGGGGAAGGGTGTATGCTTGGGATGGGTCCTATCTCCATATCTTTTCAACCTGTAGGCAGAGCAGATTATCCAGGAAGCTGGGCTTTATGAGGAAAAGTGTGGCATCAGGATTGGTGGAAGATCTATCAACAATCTGCATTATGCAGATTACACAACTCTGCTTGCTGAAACTGAGGAGGACCTGAAGGGCTTGCTGCAGAGGGTCAAGGATTCAGCCTTCGATATGGATTGAGGCTTAATATCAAGAAGACAAAGATTCTCACCACTGGACCAGGATGGATGGTGAAGAGATTCAGATTTTTCAAAGCATTAGTTTGCTTGTCTCCACAGTCAACACTCTTGGCACCAGCAGCAAGGAAATGAAAAGATGTATTGCAATGGGAAAGTCTGCTGTTAGGGACGTCTCCAAAGTACTGAAGAGCAATGATGTCAGTCTGGAGACTAAAGTGCATCTGATACAGGCCATTGTCTTTGCAATCACTTATTATGCATCAGAGAGTTGGACAATGACTAGGGAAGATAGAAGGAGAATTGTTGCCTTTGAGCAGTGGTGCTGGAGAAAAGAGTACCAGGGGCTGCTAGGAAAACAGACAGATTCATCCAGGAGAGGGTTAAACCAGGCTGCTCCTTGGAGGCAAGGATTCTGGGGCTTTGTCTGATATGTCTGACATACTTCAGACATGCTTTAAGGAGGGACCAGTCCTTGGAGTGGGACATCATGCTTGGGAGGGTGGAGAAACAGTGCAGCAGGGGAAGACCTCTATGAGGTGGATTGATTCAGTGACTGGGGCAATTGGGATGGGTTTGTCGGAGGCAGCGTGATTGGCACAGGATAGAGCAGGGTTTAAGGTTGTTGTACAGAGGGTCACTATGAGTCGCAAGTGCCTCGATGGCACATAACAACAACAACAACGCGGCTCTCATACATTCTACTTAGAAAGAAATATTTACTGTGAATTGCTATTAGTGACACAGCGTAGAACCAACACTACTAGAAGCCACAATATCAAACCCAAAAAGACCAATAGATTATGGTTTAGATGATGAATAAAGGATAAGGATGACTAGGATAACCAGAAATAATAGCATTAAGAAGATGAATTATTAATAATAATAGAGAGAACATGTAGATTTCTATCCATAAGTCACTGATTTACTTGAATTAAATGACAATTCGTGGATGGTGCTCTACTTTTGGTGGCCTAGTCCACAGAGCTGTCCTACTAAACCAAAGGCTTTGGTAACCCACGCCAGGGTCAGCTATGAGATAGTTTCTACTCAATGGCAGCAAAAGGGTGAAGGAGGCAACTATATGAAAGGTTGATGGTTCAAACTCACTGAGAGGCAATGTGGAAGGCAATTCTATCTACTTGCTGTCAAAAGATCTCAGCCTTATATGCTGTAACCTGTGTGTATGAGATTGGCATAAATTTGAATCTAGTCTCTTATAACTAACAACAAAGATGAATACTACATGTATAATTTAAACTTCTATTGGTTTCATTTTAGTTTCATCTTGATAATTCAAAATACACATTTTTGAGGAGTAATGCACTTGTCAATTATAGATTCTGTAAAAATAACTCTCAATGAAACCCTCAGCGGTTTTCTTTAAGTTAGAGGTAGTGAAGTTTAAAAGAAAGATTTATTCGTTAATATATTGTGTCATGGGAAGTACAATAGGCTTATTATATTTCTCACTTATAAATTAATCTGAACTGTATCTTATACACATATGACTGATTAAATAGTATTGATTTACACAATTAGAGCAGATGGCATTCTTGTTTGCCTACTGATCACTTTAGTTAGAGGGTTCATTACTGAAAGAAAAAGAAACACAAAACAAAAGTTTACTTTGTTTCAATAAACTGACACGATGCCTTTCTTATATTACACTGATACAGCCAGATATATTTGTGCCAGTAGACATTATCATTCTTGTTTTTTGCATTAACATTTGTAAGTGTTAGGTAAAGATGAAGAGTTGATGGTCTTAGGCAGTAAGCATATGATACCTTAATTTTACAGAGTCCTTCCAAGATATTATGCTCCTTTGCTCAAAGAATTATATTCCAGGTTGCAAAGAGAAGCAAATATAAATACAATAATCTTGTAAACTTTTAATATCCATTATAATCTTTAAAAATCTAATTGTATGTCCTTTTTTTTGTTCTTTTTGTGGCCTGGCATTATTTTGAGAATGCTACTCTTATGATTTTCATCTTGATATTCATTATAAATTTAAAGGGTTTTCTTATGGCTGATTCTTCCTGCATTTGTTGCTAAAAATCACATTTTAATTAAATGTTTGTGTTTAATAGTCTTAGGACAATTTCACATCTCAATGAATCAGAATTATCAAATATCTTTTATTTATTCAAATTGCAATCAATGATAATTTTATTTTTTGTTCAAAACCAGCATTTTGTATTGTGTATTGTATTTGTTTTCTGTATTGGAAGTTCAATTATTTACAAGGATAGACTCAATGTATTAACATAAATGTGATGTAACATCTAAATTAAAACTTCCACAAAATCAATTTTTATCACTATTTCTTAGGACCTACCTGGAAAATGATCTTGAAAAGTAATTACAAATTTTACTAAATGCAAATATTAAATATTTGTATAATTTGTCTGAGTGTCAAATATTTAAACGTATACACACATAATCAAATGTTTAATAATGTGTACTTACAGAGCTATTTCCACGGAGTAATGTTATTACATAGATGTCCTCTTACAATCTTATTGCAATTAATTATTTGATTGAAATTTTACTTACAACAAATCAAAATTTACAGCTACTAACCAAAGGTACTAGATGCAATGTATTTTCCAAATTTGTAAATGATAGGTTCACAGGGCTGCAATACATATTCAAAGTGTTCATTTCCATAAGAAGTACAGGTAATTCTTTACTTATCACAGTTACTATTGCAAAAAAGAGTTATTTTGTTGTTATGTGTCTTTGAGTTGCTGGTGACTCATAACAACCATGTGTATGAGAGCTCTGAAACCTGTCCTACCCTGACCCAATTTCACTGTTTCTGACATACTTGACTCTATTATTCCATTCACCGTGTCAATCCATCTAACCCCGGGTCTTCCTCTCCTCCACTATCTCTCCACACTTGCAAGCACAGTTCTCTTCGACAAGGGCTGGTCCCTCCTGGCAACATGTCCAAAGTACATTAGATGGCGCTTCAAAACTCCTTTTTCTCAGAGAACAAACTTCTTTTTACACTTTCCAGGACAGACCTATTTATTCTCTTGGCAGTTCATAGGCATCTCATTAATTAATTAATCATGAAAAATCTTCAGCTTCTCTGATATAATGAAAGAGATAAACAATAAAAGTATAAAAAAATTAGAGTACAAAAAAAAGACCTATTAACAAAATGAGCAAATGAAAAAATTTCAAAATGGAAGATATTTAGATGTCCAACAGACACTTGAAAAAATGCTCATTATTACTGACAATCAGAGAAATGCAAATCAAAACAACATTGAGATATCATCTCACCCCAGTAGCAGTAGCAAATTTTAACAGGACAAAAGCAATAAATGTTTGAGAGGTTATGCAGAGATTGGAACTCTCATGCACGGCTGGCAGAATTGTAAAATGGTCCAATGAATCTGGAAGATAATTTGGTGTTTCTTCAAAAAGCTGAATATAGAAATCCCACTTAATATAACTATTTCACTACTGAGAATATATCCTAAGAAAATAGAACTGAGATACAAATGGAAATGTGTATACATATGTCAATAATAGTGTTACTGACAATAACAAGAAAATGCACACAGTTCAAATGCCCATGAACTAATGAATAAATGGAGAACTTTTTGTGCAGAATGCTATCCAGAACTAAGGAACAACAATTGTGTAAAATACTATGTAACTTGGGAGTGTTTAAAAGAGCCTTATACTGAGTGAATTAACTCAGTCTCAAATGGACAAATACTGCATATGACCATTACTGTAAAAATAGAAGTATAAAAGTAATATGTGTATAAATGTCCAAAAGGGGAAGAAGGAGAAAAATGGAGAAGGAACAAAATCACTAGAATAACAGAGTTTAGTGGGCTGATGTTGGAGGATGATGAAAGAATAGGGAGCTTTAAATGGGGACTTGAAAAAACTGGTTATAAGAGGCATAGATCAAGAGTAGTTAATTTTCTAAAATACACTGTATATAAATGACTGTATGAAACACAATGTGAGAAACACAATGAACATTAATTAAACATGATTTGTATGCAAACCAACAAGAAACTTAAATAATTAAAGTATTTTAGAAAATATATTAGAAGCTCTATATGATTTATTTCACTCTGTGTACATTCTTGATGAGAAGCAAATAGAACCATAAAAATAGGAATAATGTCATTATAAGAATACATTTTTACATCTGTATTAAAAAAGTTGGGTTTCAAATAAAATAAGGATTAATATTTTAATAACATTTGAAACAACTCTTAAGATATTTCTATCATAAAGATATTTTTCTGTAATTTTCTTTATCACAAACTTACCATCTTAAATTTCTCAGGAAAAGTTTTACTTTTATGTGATTTATTGTTGTTGTTATGTACTGTAGATTTACCTGTGAATCCCACATACAGCAGCTTTGAGTCCTGTTCTGTCCTGAGACAGTCTCATTAATTTGACACATAAACCCCCATTGTCCCAGTCACTGTATTAATCTATTTCATCAGTAGTCTTCCTCTCCTACATTGTCCCTCTGCCCTTTCAAGCATGATGTCCTTCTCCAAGGACTGGTCTTTCTTGGCTGTGTGCCCAAAGTATGTAAGACAGAGCTCCAAAAGCCTAGCCTCCAAGGAGAAAGTTGGTTTCTCCCTCTCCAAGACAAACATAATTTGTTTTCTTGGCAGTCCATGGTAGGTTCAAGACTCTCCTTCAACACCACAATTCTAAGCATCAATTCTTCTTCTGTCATCCTTAGTCATTGTCCAGCTATCTGATGCATAGTAATTATGAAGACGGTAGCCTGGTTCAGGTGCACATTAGTCTCTAGACTGACATTGTTGCTTTTCACTCAAGAGATATCTCTTACCACAGATATTCCCAATGCAATTCATCTTTTCGTTCTATTAATGCTGGTGTTAAGAGCAATGCTGGTGGAGCTGAGCAAGTAGTAGTTATAAACAACCTCAATCTCTTCTTCATCTATCATAATGCTGCCAATTGTCCCAGAGGTGAGTGGTGAGAATCATTTTTTTCTTGACGTTGAAATTCAATCCATATTGAAAAGTACAGTTTTTGACTTCTGCAGCAAATGCTTCAAGTCTTCTTCAGTTTCAGGAAGCAATGTTGTGTCATATGCATAATGTAGGTTGTTGATGAGTCTTCCTCCAATCCTGATGCCACATTCCTCTTCATAAAGTTCTGCTTCCCAAATGATACGTTCAACATATAGATTAAAAAGGTATGAAGACAGGATGCATCCTTGGCACTCTCCTTTCCTAATTTTAAACCATTCAGTGTTTCTCTGTTCTGTTTAGAGGACTGGCTCCTAGTCCAAGTATAGATTTTGTATACGCACAATAAAGTATTCTGGTATTCCCATTCTCCTCAAGATTAACCACAATTTTTTTGTGATCCACACAGTCAAAAATCTTTGCAGAGTCGATGAAACACCAGTAGACATTACTCTGGTACTCTTTCCTTTCTTCTAAGATCCATCTAACATTGGCAATGATTATTCTAGTGCCATGGCCTCTTCTAAACCTGGAGTGTTGTTCTGGTTGTTCTCTGTCAATGTACTGTTTCAGTAGTTTTTGGATAATCTTCAATCATATTTTCATAGTGTGTAATATAATTAGTGATGTTGTTTGATAATTTTCATACTCTGTCAGGTCATCCTTTTAAAAAAATGGGAATAAGTATAGATCTCTTCCAGTCAGTTGGCCAAGTAGATTTCCTCCACATTTTTTGGCACAACTTGGTGCCCACATTCAGGGCAGCATCTGTTAGTTGAAATATATCAATTGATAGTTCATCAATTCCTGGGGTTTTATTTTTTTGCCAAGTCCTTTGGAGAAGCCAGCACTTCCTCCTTCATCACCATTGTCTCTTGATCATATATTGTTTCTTGAAATTCTCCTGTCTGCTGGTTCTTCTGGATAAAATTACTCTCTACATTTTTGTCATCTACTTTTAATGCTTACCGAATCATTCCATTTTCTGCACATAGCATTCTTAAGCCTTGCAACTCTTGACTTGAATTTGTGTTTTTAGTTCCTTCAGCTTAACAAATGCTGAGTGGGTTTAACCCTTTGATTTTCTGACTCCAGATCCTTGCACATATCATTATACTAGTTTGCCTTGTCACCCTGAACTGTCCTTTGAAATTTTCTATTCATCTCCTTACCTTCTTTATTTTGTCCCCTGATTTTGGCTTCTCATCAGTGCAACATTCAGAGTCTCTTCTGGCATCCATTTTGGTCTTTTTATCTTCCTTCTTTGTAATGGCCTTTTGCATTCTTCATGTATGCTATTCTTATTATCTTCCCACAGCTCATCTGGTTCATTAGTGTTCAAAGCTTCCTGAACACTTGATCCTGAGTTGTTTTCTAAATTCAGTGGAGATAGATTTATGATTCAATTTTTATTCCTGTGCATGTGATTTAACTTTCTTTAGCTTCAATTTGAACTTGTACGTGAGTAGTTGATGGTCTGTTCCACAATCAGCACTGTTGATACTGAACTTCTCCAATGATTCCTTACACAGTTGTAATTGATCTGATTCCAGTGCATACCATCAGGTGGACAAATGTGTATAGTCTTCATTTATGTTTCTTATAAAAGGTATTTGCTACAAATAATTCATTTATTGTGCAAAATTCTATCCTTCTATCCCCAGCCTCATTTTTATTACCAAGTCCATATTTTCCAAATACTGAATTCCTTCTTCCTAGTTCCCAACTTCACATTCCAGTCACTCATTATTATTAATGTTTCTTCATTACATGTTTGATTTTGGTTTAAAATATCTAAAACTTTATGTTCTGTTAAGCTAATAGATCTTTGTTGTGCAAGTATAGTGACTTATTAATGGTTAAGAAGATATTTAATAAGTGTTGCCTTCTGAATTATCTCCTTATATTTTCACAATATTTTAATACATTCAGGCTTCTCATTTTTACAGCATTAAAATTTATCATGTTCACACAATGATAGGCTATATTTCCAACACTAATGATTAAGTAGGTAAAAATGTGCAAACAATAGAATGCTAATATAAATGATAAATTCTATGTCAATTCTTTTGAAAAGATTCACTGTGTATTGAACATACTCAATTTTTATCTTTTTTTCATTTTTTTAAGTTATAATGACATTTTTTCCCAATTTTACAACTGATCAACTGAACTTTCACAGGTTAGTTGTTATCAATGTACTTATCATAATTCCCTGAAATGAGCCTTGTTTAAATGCAATTTAATGTTAAATGAAAAACAACAACAAAAACAAAACAAAGATAAAGCAAAAAACAGCATATTTTGATAACAAAAATCACTCAGGTGCTATTTTATTTTATTTTACTTTTGTTTTCAAACAACTCTTACACGATTATACTATGGTGAGTAATCTCTTATTTAAAAATACAATATTATTCAAAGTGGGTGACCCTGGAGGACATTATGCTGAGTGAAATATCTCAGTCACAAAGGGACAAATACTGCATGGTGCCACTATTGTAGAATGGGTCTGACATAAGGAT
>NW_006399784.1:3772801-3775341 GCF_000299155.1 Elephantulus edwardii | reverse complement strand
AGAAAACAGAATGTGCTTGAATGAAACAATGTATGGGGGTAGGAGTGTTTAAAGACTTCAAGCAATATCTACAGTTAGACCAAGGATGATGTTATAGAGGTGAATGATAAATATCCTTGTAGTTGGTAGCTGTATGTGATTATTTGATAGATGCAGTTTTTATGGTTGTAAAAATATATCTTTAAAATAAAATTATCATTTTCTACTGGTTTATTTACAAAGTATATTTCATTATTTTTCACATTGCATCATTCCCATTTCCTTTTCCCAACACTCCGCCCACCCATCAAATTGTGCAACAACCTCAGCCCCAACCAATCCTCAGCTTCCCCTTTTCCACCCTTACATCCTCATACTTGTTTTAAAATAATGGTCTTATATAATATTTGTTCTTATGGAACTGAGTTAGTTCACTTAGCATAATGCTGTCCGGTCCCTCCCAATTTAGGTAGTAATTTTCATCATTGCTCCGGCATGCTGCATAGTATTCCATCCTATGAATGTCCTATAGTTTCTCAATCCATTTGACTGTAGTTGGACATTTGGGCTATTTATATGTTTTTGCGATGGTAATTCTGCTATAAATATTGGTGTACAAGTCTCTGTGCCTCAGTTCTCATTTTCTAAGCAGTGGGATAGCTGGGTCATATGGAATCTTCGATGTACAGCTTTGTGAGGAAGCATCAAACTGTTTTCCAGAGTGGTTTTACCAATTTACAATCTCACCAACAATGTATAAGATTTCCTAACTTGCCACAGTATCTTCAACATTTATTACTGGCTGTTCTGTTAAACTTGCCACTACTAAGAGTAGTGGAATCCACTTCCTAACAACATACTCTGTGAACTTTATGAACTTTGACAAATTACTATAGTTATAAAAAGGCTTCAGGCCTTTTCTTCATAGCGTCACTATGAGTTTAGCTAAACTCAAAAACAATCAACAATTACAACAACAACAAATGGAGTGAGAGGGTATCTCATTGTGGGTTTTATTTGCATCTCTTTTATTTCTAGTGATTTGGAACATTGCTTTATATGTCTGTTGGCCATCTGAATAACTTCCTCTGTGAAAAGTTTTTCCATGTATTTTGCCCATTTTGTAATTGAGTCATAACATGGGGCTTTTTTTTGTCTGTTTGTTTTCTTGTGGATACCCTGTAAGGTTTTGTAAACTTTTGATTTGAGACCCTTGTCTGAAATAGTATTGCCAAATGGTTTTTTTTTTTTCCTCATTCACTAAGTTTTCTTTTCATTATGTTAGAAAATATTTTTGATGTGTGCAGGGATATAGTCTTTAAAAGGTCTCATTCATCAATTTAATCCTCTCCAGATTTTGCATTTCTGGCTGTTTTTGGCAGTCTCTTTGTACCGTAGTTTCAGCTTCTAATCTTGATCCCAGTTTGTCTTCCTATGAACTTTATGGTTTAGGGCTTATTCCCAGGTTTCTGATCCACCCTAAATTGATTTTTGTGTATTATTTGAAATGTAAATACTGTTTGAGCATTCTGCAGATAGTGTTTCAGCTTTGTCAGCACCATTTGCTGAAGAGGTTGTCATTTCCACACTTGGTATGTTTTATTTCCTTGTTGAATTTCAATTGACCATAGACTGCTGGGTCAATTTCTGGGTTCCCAATTTTGTTCCATTAGACTATGTGCTTAGCATTGTACTATGCTTTGGTTACTACTGCTGTGTAATAGGTTTTGAGGTCAAGGGATGCTATGCTTTCCACTTCTATTTTTGTTTTTCAGAAGTACTTTGCTTATTCGGGGTCTCTCCCCTCTCCAAACACACTTGATAATTTCCTATTTGATCCCTTTGAAAAATAAATTTGCTATCTGGATTGTGATTGTGCTGATTGTCCTTTGCACATTTTTGAGTCTTCCTATTCATGAACTTTCCTCCCCCTTCATTTCTTTAGGTCTTTTATTGTGTCTTACAGATATGTTCTCTAGTTTTATTTGTATAGATCTTTCATATCTCTAGTTAGGTTCACTCCCAAGTATCTCAAAATTTGTCACTGGCTGTTAATGGTATTGCTTTCTCAGGTTCCTTCTTCGAGTTCTCTTTATTATTGCAGAGAAATCTCACTGATTTTTGGATATTGATCATATATCCTGCTACTCTACTAAACTGATCTACTAACTCTACAATTTGTTGTTTTTGTTTAGTCCTTGGGGTTCTCTGTGTACACCATCATACCTTCTGTGTTTCGCAATAGTTTAACTCTCTCTTTTCCAGTCTTGATGTATCCTATTTCCTTGTATTGTATTACCCTAATAAGCATTTCCAATACAATATTAAATGGAATTGGTGACAGTGGGCATACTTGCCTGGGTCCTGTTTGCAAGGAAAATTATTTTAATCTTTCTCTATTGACAGTGATATTGGATCTTGGTTTTGCATATATACTTTTCACTATGTGAGGAAATTCTTTTCTATTCAAATTTTCCTGAGTATCTTTTTCAGGAAGGGGCATTTGATTTTTTAAATACCTTTTCTGTATCAATTGCTAAGATCAGTTCTTATTATTTTCT
>NW_006399784.1:3771336-3771859 GCF_000299155.1 Elephantulus edwardii | reverse complement strand
TAATCAGTTCCCATACAGGTGGTTTTTTTTTAGTTTAACCCTCTTGTGGTTAATTTCTAGTTTTATGGCATTGTGGTCTTGCTTATTACAATAGGTTTTTTTGCGGGGGGGGGCATTGGTGATTTTTTTTCTTTATTTCTTTTTAATTTGTTGAGGCTTGTTTTGCATTCTACCCTTCTTCAGTGTGGATTTCTCCATTCTTTAAAATACTTGGGAAGTTTTCTTCTAGTACTTTTCCCACAATTTTCTCAATGATTTCCCTGTCACTTGCATTGATTGGAATTCCAATCATACATCTGTTGTTCCTTTTGATATTTTCCCACATTATTCTTATATTTTCTTCATTTCCTTTATGTCTCATCTCTGATTTGTCTTCTATTATTTTTTCCAGTGAGGCACTTGTCTTCCAGCTCATTGACGCTTTTTCCTTTCTCTTCAATTTTTTTTTTTTTTTTTTGTCCACCAGCATGTTGAACACTTCTGATAATTTGGTCTTAATATTTCAGATAGGATGTTTGTGCTC
>NW_006399784.1:3765991-3768574 GCF_000299155.1 Elephantulus edwardii | reverse complement strand
TGACCAAGGAGGATAGAAGGAGAATTGATGCCTTTGAGCTGTGGTGCTGGAGAAGAGTACTGAGAATACCATGGACTGGTAGGAAAACAAATAGATTTGTCCTGGAGAGGGTTAAACCTGGTGGCTCCTTGGAGGCAAGGATTCTGAGGCTCCGTCTAACTTGCTTTGGACATGTAGTGACGAGAGACCGGTCCTTGGAGAGGGACATCATGCTTGGGAGGCTGGAGGGATGGCGCAGGAGAGGAAGGCCCTCTATGAGGTGGGTTGATTCAGTGACTGGGATAATTTTGATTGGAGTGTCAGAGACAGTGCCATTGGCACAGGACAGAGCGGAGTTTAGGGCTGTTGTACATAGGGTCGCTATGAGTCGCAGGGGACTCGAAGGCACATAACAACAATGACAACAACAACATACTATCAAACTTTTCTTCCTTGGTTCAAGTTATCTTCCATAGATGTTTAAATTGCTTCTCATCAACAGATTGCTTCTCTGGGATATTTGCTCTCTAAATTGCTTCCAATGCTTCTTCCAAAATTTTCTTCTTCTTCTGTAGCTGTTTAGATAACACCACACGAACATAATTTTTTCTAGTTCTCCCTATCTGAGATGTTCACTAGGTTTACTTTTTTTAAAGATAAAGATTATTTGGTTTTTCATGATGACTGGGACAGACTGCTGCTTTCCTGACATAATGTGAGTCTGTTTTTCATAGATGTTAGGTTGTTATAACTATACAGAGACCCAGAGTATGTTGTTGGTTTGTTTTGGGTTTTTTGTCTGTTTTTTGTTTGTTTTGTTTAGTTTTTGTTTTTGTTTTTTGCTTTTTAAGGCCCAAACTCCCCAGAACTCTATGTCCCAAAAGTATCCCAAGAGAAGACAGAACAAGGAATTCTGTTGCTTTTTGTAAACTGCAACTTGGGTTTAAGAGATCCCACATGGAGTGGCTAGATCGCAGTGTTTCACCCAAAGTACCCTCTGAAGCACTGGACAAGTGAACGACAGCAGTGATACTATAACCCTTCAATCAGGTAGGGAACAGTTATGTACTGACCAGGATGTGAATGCATCTGTGCTGGGCCACAGTCTTTAGTAGATTCTGGAGAAGCTTCTAGCTCTCCATGCCACACAGGCCTTAGCATCATACAACAAAGTTGTGGTAATGTCCTGAAAGAACCATGACCATCTGGCAAGAATATCAGTGTACCATGAGAAGAACCAGGTCCAATGAACTCAATTTAATTTTGTATTGAGTTTAAATTGGTGAAGTTTGCTTGCTAATTTCTTTCTAAGAATCCAGCAGAGGTAGTGCTTGTGTAAAACTTTTTTAAAGTCATGCATTCTTTATGCTATCACTCCTAATATCAGTCAAAATCTTCTATCTAAAGAAATGTTCAACCATGAGCTTGTTGTGACCAGTGCCGTCAAGTTGAGCACAACTTCTAGTGATCCTATAAACAACTGAGCTGAACCCTGTCCTACTTATGTCTTTCTTATATCTCTGATATAATTGGGTCATTATTGCCATCACTATATAAATATATTTTGATAAAGATCTCGTTACTGATCTTGCATTTTTCCAATCATAATGCCCTTTTCCAAGGAATAGCCTCTCTTAATAAGTTACTAAAAGTATGTGAGGAGAAGTTTTGTCACCTTTGTCTCCAGAGAATATTATGGCTGCATTTTATTGAAAGCATACCTATTTATTATTCTGATAGTTCATGGGATACCCAGCACTCTTATCCAACAAAATAGCTACAAGACATCAATTTGCCCATCATTTTTATTCACTGTGTAGGTCTCAGATGCATAGAAAATAATGGAAAAGACTATGGCCTGAATCATGCACAATTTAGTCCTCAAACTGACTTTATTACTCCTCAGTAATTTGCAAAAGTCCTTCATAGCAGATATGCACAATGCAAGATGTCTCCTGCTCTCCTGATTGCTGGTAATATGGGTTTTGATTGCAGATCTCAGTCAGATTAAATGGTTCAAAATTTTAATTTTTTAACCATCTTGGCCAACTGACTGGAAGAGATCTGTATTTGTTCCCATTCCAAAGAAGGGTGACCCAGCAAAGTGTGGAAACTACAGAGCAAAATCATTGATTTCACATGCAAGCAAGATTCTACTGAAGATTATCCAAGAACGACTGGAACAGCACATCAGCAGAGACTTGCCAGAAATCCAGGCTGGGTTTAGAAGGGGTCGTGGTACTAGGGATGCTGTAGCTGATGTTAGATGGAACTTAGCTGAAAGCAGGGAATACCAGAAGAATGTCTATCTGTGTTTCAGTGATTATGCAAAGGCGTTCGACTGTGTGGATCATAACAAACTGTGGCTGACTCTGAGAAGAATGGGAATCCCAGAACATTTAATCGTACTAACGCGAAACCTATACTTGGACCAAGAGGCAGTAGTCAGAACAGAGCAGGGTAACACTGCATGGTTCAAAACTGGGAAGGGTGTACACCAGGGATGCATCCTGTCTCCATACCTTTTCAACCTGTATGCAGAGCAGATTTTCTGGGAGGCTGGGCTCTATAAGGAGAACTGTGCCATCAGGATTGGTGGAAGAT
>NW_006399784.1:3753922-3764165 GCF_000299155.1 Elephantulus edwardii | reverse complement strand
ATAAAATCAACTAAACAATAAATTGACAGGAAACTACCAGTAGCTCAAGTTGGGCTTAGAGAAGTTCATCACATTGGGGATATGATTGCTTATTTTAGAAGTACCCAATCTGAAATTAGAGTGTACTAGAAGAGTGTTTGTTTTTTATTGACTATGCAAAGGCATTTGATTGATTGTGTGGATCATAACAAACTATAGCTAACATTGGGAAGAATGGATATCCAAGAATATTCACTTATGTCCTTATGAAATATATGTTTAGAATAATAAATTGCTGGCGGAATAAGTCAAGGAAACACTGCATAACTTAAAATCAAGAAATGTGTACATCTGAGATTCATTCTTTCCTCAAGTGTGGGGCAGATAGTTAAATATCTTTTTTTAATAGCTTTTAAACTCATGAAAATGTACAAGTGTTGATATCCACTTACAGATGACATTCCATTAGGAATATAATAATAATAAGAGGGTATTATTTCCATGAAAAAAAAAGATTGCCTATCTGGTTAATATGAACTGTCAAAGAAGAATGGCCTTAGGTTTGTAGTATGATTTCCTATGAACTAATCCCCAGAGCTCCGTAGATGTAGCTCCACTGGTAATAAAGCTTGTTATAAACCTTGCCATATCATATACCATCTCATCATCTTTGACATATTTGGACCAACAGCTGCAACCACTGTGTCATTCCATGCTATTGAACGTTTCCTTTCCTTGGCAAGTCCTTTACCTTTCCAAGAATATTTTCCTTTTCCAAAGAAAAGCCACTTCTAACATCAGCAAATATGAGAGACAAAGTGTTGCCATCCTTGCCTCTAAGAGCACCTCGGCTGCAATTTCTTCTTCAAGACTTGTCTGTTTTATCTTTTGTAAATCCATGTGAAATTCAGTACTCTTCAACACCACAATTCAAAGTAATCAATGCTTCTGTCATCCGTATTCATTGTCTAACACTAAGATGCACAGTGGTTGATTGAGGGCGGGGGGAGGGGACACACATGACTTGCATTGGACACATTTATTCACTCAACTGACATCTTTTCTCTTCAGGACTTTGTAGAGGGCCCTGACAGCAGATTTTTTTTTCTTTGTAAGAATACATTTTCTGATCTCCTAACTACTAGTACTAAGGCTACTTTCATCTACAAGTAAGATTAAATCTTTCAGAATTTCTGGCCAATGGTGAGAAATTTTGCTTTGTTGTTGTTGAAATGTAATTAATATTGAAGGCTATAGTACTAGGTTTTCTACTGCAAGTATCTAAAGTTCTTATCACTTTCAGTAAGCAAAGTTGTATCATCTGCATAATGCAGGTGGTTGATGAGTCTTTCTTCAATCTTGATGTTACATTATTCTTCATAAAATTCAGCTTCTCAAATGATTCTGTTAACATGCAGTATTTCCTTGTTCATTCTAGACATAGCTTCTTGGTCTAGGAATTACATTTTAACATAAGCAAGATTATTGTATTGGAATCTCCATTCTTCTCAATATTATTGTTTATTATTTAGGTTCAGGGAACCTATTAATACTAGGGAAATGTCGGATAGTCCGCATCAGGTAACTATAGAAGTTAGATAAGAAAATTGTAGTATAATTGTTAGATAATAAAGCTATAACAAAATTGACTTTTCAGAACATTATCATTGACATATTAAAAGCAGAATTCATGTCACTCCATTTCTGACACTTAGAAATTATTAGAGTATGTTTCACAGAATAGGGTAAGGTTTTAATGTGTTGCACATAGGATTGCTAAGATTTGTAGTCAATTCCATGGCACCTAATAAGAACAACAACAATTGTAAACTAGTGATATAAGTGAGTAATTGGATAGCTGTCAACTGCTTTGGGGAAAAATCAATGGCATGTAATGACAGAGAAAAATAAAGGGAAACTTTAGAAAACCAGAATAACAAACAAAATTAATGTGATTCTACAAAAGATAGAAACAAAAATATTGTTGTTGTTGTTGTTGTTGTTGTTGACAAGTTGTAGATGACACATAGCAACCCTATGAAGGAAAGATCTGAGCACTGTTCATAGAGTTTCCAGAGGCAAGCAATTTTGGAAGTGGATGCTACTCCGGCTTCCAAGATTGTTTTAATTGGGAAGCTCCACCAAAACAGTGTCCACCATGGGTAACCATTATCACACTTGGCACATCAGTGTCACAGCAATCACGAGTTAACCTTTGGACAGCAATGCACAGACCCGTGTTATACCACCTAGAAGAATGTTTGACAGAAAAATAATTTGAACCAGCCTGAGGGCCCTTCAGGGATTTAAGCAACTGCCTGCCTTATACCCTAGGTCAAGCCTCAGGGGCCTCGCTCTTAGGGGGGAAGAGCAATACCACATATCAAACACAAGCCCCCAAAAGCACACAACCCCCCAAAACCTTGAGATTACTTGTGGAAGCAGAATGCCATGCCCAGGTAGCAAGGAGCCACAGAGACACTGGGTGGAGTTATCCAGGAACAACCTGGCTGCCTTCTCCTCCTCTTTCCCTGCAAAGCATACATGAGGTCTACTTTTCATTACTGGGTAATAAATTAGTGCTATTTGTAATCAGAATAATTTTTAAATCAGAAATATTATGGCTTATTAAAACATTTATTCTGTTATAGAAGTTAATACACTTGGGTCGAATAAAATCTTAAACATCCTTTTCCACTAAAGCAAAAAAAAACAAAAAAACAACAAAAAAACAGAAAAGCAACACCTGAAAATTTAGGGATCTCTTCTTTCTCCTTTTTTTACTAGGAGTCTAAGTAATTTACAGAATTTTATTTTTTCCCCCTACCTGTATTTTTTTTGGTTAATTGTTTTTTGTTGTTATTGGGTGTGATGGAGTTGGGTACAACTCATAAAGATCCTATGGACAAGTTTTTATTTCACTGTGCCATTCTTATGGAGAAACTGTGGCAAAGTGTATCCAGAGGAGTCTTGAGATAAATGATACAGTTTAAGGCTTTGCTCTGCTTGCTGGATCATTAAGGAGACACTAGCTTATAACTGCTCTGAGGCAAACTTTGCTAGATGATTGAGGAAACCAGAGCATTCTTGCATTTGTCTTGCTGTATTGAAACCAGAGCTTGGACTAATTGAGGAATTGTGTCTTTTTGGGATGGTTGGGTTAAAACCTGGATTTGCACTGGGTGATATTCTTTGCTTCGTCCACTCTCCAATGTAATTTCCTAATAAACCCTATTCTTGGTACCAAAACTGAGTAAGGTCTATGAGTCAGCAAGGAATAAACAAATCTCATGCATTTGGTGTGGCTCTAAAGGCAGCATGGAGCAGGGCGAAAGACTCTTTACTTTCTTCTCTGGGGCAGTGAGGGGATGTGTTATACCAATTCTCTTTGGCCCTTTCAGAAAGGTGTTCATGGCCCTATACCCCTATCTCTTATTTTCTGCTTTTTTGGTTCTTTCAACTTGAGAAATCCCCTGCTAGTTTTTACCTTTGTATTCTCCAACTAAAGGGTGGTTTGTTTTTTTTTTTGCACATTCTCTTATACTACTCTATTTTGTCTTCTAGTGTTGCCTTTTGAAATCTTCTGTTCATCTCTTTTCTGAATTTCTTCCCTTTGTTTTGGCTACTTGACACTCTAATGCAATAAATATTGAGCGACTCTTCTGTCATCCATTTTTGTCTTTTATTTCTGTTCTGTCTTTGTAATGCCTTTCCTTTTCATATTCTTTTTTAAAATTATAACTTTAATGATAATGTCCATAAAGTTTAAGTTTCATTTATTCACTGATGCACATTTTCCTCCTTTCCTTTCTCTTTCCCTTGCCCAAATTTACACTGTAGTACACTTTTTGTTACAGATCATTATTTTTTCATATATAAAATGCCTAGTAATACATCCCATCTAGACAGTCTTTCCTTTCATCTCTTCATGGATGGCCAGTGCTTTCTTGTTTCAATTCTTTCTTGGATAATCTTTTTTATATCATTACATAAATCATCTGATCTTCAGTCATCAGAGTTTAATGCCTCAAAACTATTCAGAGATGATTTGTCATTTCAATTGGGATAAATTTATGGTTTATCTTTGTTTTTTTCTTTGAATTTTACTAATTTTCTTCAGCTTTACATGAAAATTGAATTTGAACATGATTAACCGATGGTCTCTTTCACAGCTAGCTCCTGGACCAGTTTTTACTGTTGATACTGGGCTTCTCTTACAATTCTTTCCACAGTAATAGTCACTCTGAATCCTATAGAGCCCATTAGGTAAAATCCATGTGCTAAATATAATCTTTTGAACAGGTCTTTTTTTTTTTTAAATCTTCTATGTGTAATTATTAATAGTCTACTTTTAAAGATAAATTGGTATTAGATTTTGGGTGTTTTTTGGTTTTTTATTTCTATTGGAAAATTGTGTTATGAGGGCTTAGTAAATAGAAACAATAGCAGAGATCTGGGTACAAGTTGTTGCTGTTGTTGTGTGCCGTTGAGTTGCTTGTGACTTACAGCGACCCTATGTACTATGTACAACAACCCTAAACTCTGCTCTGTCTTGTGCCAATCGCACCGTCTCTGATACACCCATCCCGATTACCCCAGTCACTGAATCAATCCACCTCATAGAGGGCCTTCCTCTCTTGCGCTGTCCTTCCACCCTACCAAGCATGATGTCCCTCTCCAAGGACCGGTCCTTCCTTACAACATGCCCAAAGTATGTTAGATGGAGCCTCAGAGTCCTTGCCTCCAAAGAGCCACCTGGTTTAACCCTTTCCCGGGTGAATCTGTTTGTTTTCCTAGCAGTCCATGGTACCCTCAGTACTCTTCTCCAGCACCAAAGCTCAAAGGCATCAATTAATTCTCCTTCTATCCTCCTTGGTCATTGTCCAACTCTCTGATGCATAACAAGTGATCGCAAAGACCATGGCCTGTATCAGACGCATCTTAGTCTCCAGAGACACAATACAAGAGAGATAATAAATTAGTAAAAGAGGAGTTACTAAGTCTATATGCAAAACTTTTCTTTCTAAAATGGGTGACCTGAACTCAAGTACAACATACTACTGACTTTTATGGATGTGAAGCTAGTGTTTTCCAAATTTGTGAATTATTCACAAAGAAATTGGAATCTGTTTTCAATAAAGTTTCCTGAGAGTTCAGTACAAATTACAAAATTTTATCACTAAAACTGGACCTCTATGGTAGTTCAAATCCACCAGCTGCTTTATGATAAGGGAGAAAGATGGTTTTTCTCTTTGCATGTGATTTACACCCTCTGAAAACCCAGTGCATGGTAAGCTATGAATTTGATTTGACTCAACAGCAATGTATTTTGAGTTAGTCATAATTAAAGGAGGAAAATGACAAACATCCATGCAAAATGTAACTTCAAGTATGATTTGCACGGTTTTACAATGTTATAAAAATTTCAGTTTAGGTAAACAATTTAGTGTTAACTAATAATGTGACTTATAATGGAAATGAATAATATAATGCATGTAATATCTGGAACTAGATCTAGAATTTCATTATTTGGCTAGTGGTAAGAATATTAGAGCACACATATCTGTGAATTGTTATTTCTAGGTATACTAGTTTAAGCACTGATTATTATATTAAGCATTCTCTACTCATTCAAATTCTCACATGCTGCCTCTGTTTACTAAATGTTATCCTGGTCTTGCAAGTTCTAATGAATTTTTAATTGTGAAGTCACGATAGGACTTTCTGCTAACATTCGAAAGCCATCCATCATAAATAAATTTTACAAACCAATTCCCTTCAGCTCCTGATCACCTGAAGCTTGCCTATGCTTTCAGGACTTATAATTTGAATTGCTTGGAACAAAACAAGTTATACATTGCTTCCAGTTTTTATTCATTACTTATTTAGTATGGCAACTTAAAGTTCAATTTCCCATTTACATATAGTAGTAGCTTAATTAGATTGTTAGCTTAAGTTTCTCCTGGGAAATTCTCTCTGCATAAGAAACTCTGCATTTTAGGCTTATTCATGTTTATCCTGTTTATTTACAAACATATACCTATTTATTATTCATTGTAAAACTCCCTATTCATATTTTTGCATAATCTTGTCTTTTAAGCTAAGAGAATCTTTGCAAATCATTTAAATATACTTAAAATTCTGTCACTTTTCCAATTACAAAGTACTGCTAAAAGATACCATAAGGTTAATGATGAATATAAGTTCACTACCTCTATATTTAAAGAATGTGCTTTCTAAACGATCCTAGCAATAAAGAGTACTTTGAAAAGTAAAGAACAAATTTATAAGTAAGATTAAAGTCTTATTTTTATTAATACAGTGTTTTATAAATCCTATGATTTATATATTTTGTTTTCTGTAAAAGTGAAAATAATAAGAATAGTAAAATTATTGTGGTTACAAGGACATTGAAAGAGGTATGCGTTGTTGTAAGTTGCCATCAATTCAAGTATGACCCATAATGACTTTTTGAACAACAAATCTGACCCCTGTTCATTTCTGTTCCATCCTCATGACCTGTGGGCCAACTTCTTTTTTTTTTCTTGTGAGCCAACTTCTATAGTCACCTCGTCAATCCATCTGGCTGCAGATCTTACTGTCTTTTACTGACTCCCCCTCCACTTTTCCCAGTATGATATCCCTCTCTAGGAAATAATCTCTCCTACCAAAAGCCCACAGTATGTGAAATGAAGGCTTTGTTAATTTTGCCTCCACGGAGCACTTATTCTTCATCCAGAGATGGATGATATGGTCTTTGGACGTGTATATAATTTTTAAGAAATTATTAATTTGAAGAGATCTTTTAATTGAAATTAACAAAATTTTGTTTATTCTTTCACTCTGAAAATAAATTCAAGCTACAAACACATGATTACAATGGAGAACAAAACATTACTATATTTATATGGCTAATTATTAATCACTTACCTAGGTTTGACATGATCCATATTGAAAATGTATAATAAAGATGAAAATTATTCCATTTAACACTAACTCTCTGAAATTTTATATACACTGAAAAGAATGACTCTCATCTGTTAATTTTCTATTTCTTTCAATTTTGATTTAAAAGTTTTCCTAATAAAAATGCCTCCTCATGAATTGAGGCTAAGGCCCATACAGAATAATCATTCACAAATTCTGGCTGTAAGCTAGTACGTTGACTAGATTCATAGTCTTTACAATTTCTCCTCATTTTCCTTACCAAAGTATTAGATATTTTAATGATCCAATAGACATTTCTATGGGTTAAGACTTTGCCTGCTGCTAGAGAGTAGTTAAGCCACATTAGTTATTAGCCCTAGTATCAGTTCTTACAACCTGAATTATGATTCCTCAAGTATTTATCAGGTTCACTGTAATTTTTAAGAAATAACTTTGAAAATACTAAACTGATAGATGAAAAATGATATATGTTAGAGACTGATAGGTGAAAAATGATACGTTATATGTTGGAGAAAAAGAGATGCATTTGAATTTTGGCTGATACGTCTCCAATTCATATGTAATTCAGCTATTTATATCACCATTAAAAATCTTCATAACCGGGGCGTGGTGGGGGGAGGAATAGATGAAAGGTACTAATTATAAGGTTGCAAAATTTATAGGCAAATGTGAAAGATATAGTGTGAAAAACAACGTATATGAATTTTGTTAAGTAAACAAGTACAAAATAAAAGTTTATATTAAAAAATTTCACAACTGAGAAAGCAAATATAAGTAGCTGGACCAAAGTGTTGTGCTGAAGCCTACTATAGGATTGACCATGTAAGTCCATCTTGTTGAAGATCTTCCACTTTTTCACTTGTTAGCAAGTATGATGTCTTTCTCCATGCAATAGTCAATTCTGATAACTTGCTGAAAGAGTGTGAAAGAAACGTCTTCCCATTCTTGTTTCTAAGAAGCAGTTTGGCTACAATTCTTTCAAGACAGATCTGTTTGTGATTTTAGCATCTCTGGTATATTTAATAATTTTCAACAACTCCACAGTCAGCAGACATCGATTCTTCAGTTTTGTTTATTGATTGTCAAAATTTCACATATATATGAGGTAATTGAATATATTATGACTAGAGTCAGGTATACCTTAGTCTTCAAAGTAACAATCTTGTTTTTTAAGACTCTTGTATCTTTGATAAAAAACTTGCCTAATGCAAAACAACATTTAACTTCTTAACTGTTGCTTTAATGGAACTAATTTCAAATTTAAGTGAAACAAAGTATGTAAAAATTTCACTCCTTTCTTCTTTTTTGTCATGATATTATTCATTGGTCCAATTATGAGGATTTTTTTTCATTATGTAGGTGTATAATCCATACTGAAACATTTAGAAATTGTTAGTATATGATTTTAATCTTTGTCATTCTCTATAAGCAAGGTTGTATATATTAAAACTTGCTAATGAAACTTCATCCATGTTTTTGGAAACCATCTATTTTCCATGCATTATTTTTCTTCATATTGTACAGTTTGTATGGTTAAAAGTGAGAAAGGCTCTTTATCAGACATGTATGGATTCTATGAAAGAAGAACATGGACTTGAGGTTAAAAGAAGACTCATCGTCAACAATCTGCATTATGCTGATGACAACTTTGCTTAAAGTGAGTAGGACTTAAAGCACTTGTTGCAGAAAATCTAAGATTACAGTCTTCAGTATGGATTCTATCTCAATATCAAAAAAACAAGAAATTCTCACTACTGACAATGTAGGCAACAATGATATAAGGGGGGAAAATGAAATTGTCAATTATCTCCTCTTACTTGGATTCACAATCAACATACTCGGTGCCAACAGTCAGGAGATCAGGAGACATGCATTGGGAGAGTGATTTAGCTGGAAATTTCCAATTTGCAAAGGAGCAACAATGATAGTTTGAGGATTATGGTGCACCTAATTCAGGTCATGGTCTTTTTTGATCACTTACTATGTCTCTGAGAGCTGAACAATGAATAGAAAAGACAGAAGAAGAATTCACGTCTTTGAGTTGTGTTGTTGGAGAGGAATACTGAATAGCCTTATAGACTGCCAAAAACCAAAACAGCTTTGTCATGGAGAAAGTGCAGCTAGAATGCTTCTTGGAGGCAAAGATGACAGAGTCATCTTATATATTTTGAGCATGGTGTAAGGAGAGGTTATTCCTTAGAGAGGAACATCATACTTGGAAAGAAACAGGGTAAGTGAAAAAGAGAAAATCTTAGACCAGGTAGTATTTGCAACAGTGACTGCTACAGTGGATTTGAGTACATCAGAAATGATGAGATGATGAGGTTGCCACAGGATAGTGCTGTTCATAGATAGGGTTGCTATGAAGTCATACTCGACTTGATGACATCTAACAACAACAGCAACAACTACAATTTATAAGTAATTTCAGAAATAGAGTTAAGATTTTGACTACTGATGAATAAAGTTCAAGCCATAATAGCATTAGATAATTTAAGTCGTTACTCTCTTAACAAAAAGATCTTGTCCATAGCCTAGGCTGTACTTAAAGTTTATATAAAAATTTTAGAGAAATGGAGATAATAAACAGATTTTTAAACAATTTTTGTTGTTGTTGCTATGTGCCATCAAATATCTTGAGACTCATAGTGACCCTACACAATAGCTCTGAACTTTGCTCTGTCTTGAGTCCACCTCACTGTCTCTGACACACCCATCACTATTACCCCAAGTTACAGTGTCACTTCATCTGGGCTCTTCCTCTTCTGTTCTTTTCCTCCACCTTTCCAAGCATGATACCCTTCTCCAAGGACTAGCCCCTTCTGGCCACACGCCAAAGGTGTGTGAGACAGAGCTTCAAAATCCCTACCTCCAAGCTTGATTTCACTATTTCCAGGATTGATCTCTTTGTTCTCTTGACAGTCCATGTTATGTTCAATACTCTTCTCTAGCAGCATAACTCAAAGACATCATTCTTTTTTTCTATCATCCTTATTCATTGTCCAGCTCTCTGATGCATAGCAAGTAATTGTAAAGATCATAACTTGGATCAGACATGCCTTAGTTTCTAGAGTGATATCATTGCTTTCAGAACTCTGGAGAGGCCCCTGACAACAGACTTTGCCAGAGGAATTAGTCTTCTGATTTCCTGGCTACTAGTATAAGAGTTTTGATTGTGAAGTCAAGCAAGCTGAAGCTATTAACAATCTCAACCACAATGCAAGATTGTTTCATCTGTATAGTGCATTGTAATATGTTTGAGAAAACTATGGTGGCCTAGTGGCAAGAAGTTGTGTTGCCAAATTGAGGAAGATAC
>NW_006399784.1:3744968-3753822 GCF_000299155.1 Elephantulus edwardii | reverse complement strand
GGTAAAAAATAAAAAAGGCAAACTCCACCTATGTGATTCACAGTCTCTGAAAACCCACTGCAATGTAAACTATGAGTCAGTTTCATATGGATGGCATCTAAAAGTGACATATTAAAATAGAAAATGTGGGTAATATTCCTACACTATAGTGCCGATGTTGTTGTTCTTTGTTGTGGTTATGGGCCATTGAATCGCTTGCAACCCATAAACACTCTATGTACAACGGATCTGGTCCCTGCTGTATTTTGAGCCAATTTAATTTCTAATACACTTACTCCCCAGTACTCCAGTCACTGAATCAATCCATCTCATCCAGTGTCTTCCTGTCTTGATCTGGCCCTCCATCTTCCCAGTCATGATGTCCTTTTCTGAATATTGGTCTCTCCTGTAAACATGCCCAAAGTATGTGAGACAGAGCTTCAAAATCCTTGTCTCCAAGCAGCAGCCTGGTTTCACTCTCTCTAGGACCAACCTGTTTGTTCTTTTAGCAGTCCATGGTATGTTTAAATGTTGCCACACACTTTAAAATTCATGACCGTGCTTAGAAACACATTTTCTTCCAGCTATAGCCATCATTTGTGGCAACATGTTAATTCTCTTCTCCATAACCACAATTCAAAGGCACTGATTCTTCTTCTAACATCTTTATTCAGTTTTCAGCTTTCTGATGCATAACAAGTAATTGCAAAGACAATGGCCTGGAGCAGGCACACCTGATTCTCTAGACTAACATCATTGCTCCTCAGTAGTCTGGATAGGTCCTTGACAGCAGACTTTCCCAATGCAATTCATCTTTTGATTTCCTGACTGCTAATACTAAGTTTTTTCCTGGCTCCTGGCTGTGGAACCAAGAAGACTGAATCTATTCTCCATCTGTCATGATGCTGCAATTGGTCCAGTGGTGAGAACCTTTGCTTTCTTGATGTTGAAACTCAATCCATTTTGAAGGCTGTAGTATTTGACCTTCTACATCAAGTGCCTCAAGTTCTCAGTTTGCATAAGCGAGGTTGTATTATCTTCCTCCAATCCTGATGAAATCCTCCTCATAAATTTCAGCCCACCAGATTATCTGTTCTGTGTATAGATTGAAAAGATATGGAGATAAGATGCATCCCTGGGGTAAATCTTTCCTGATATTGAACCATGTAGTGTATCCTTGCTCTGTTCTGAGGACTGCTTTCTGGTCCAAGTATAGGGAGCACAATCAAGTGTTCTGTGATTCTCAATCTTCTTAAGGTTAGCTACTGTTTATTGTGATCTACACAGTTGCCTGCCTTTGCATAGTCAATGAAACACAAATTTCCACTTGTATTTTGCTTTCAGCTAAGATCCCTCTAACACTGTCCCTAGTACCGTGACCTCTTCTAAAGCCAGCCTGCACATCCCTGTTTTCGGTTGATGAGCTGTTCCAGTCAGTTTTGGATAATCATCAGCAGAATTTTGCTTATACACAGTATTAGTGACACTGAAAATTTCCACACTCTGTTGGATAACCTTTTATTTTATTTATTTATTTTTTTTGGAATGGGAATAAATATGCTTCTCTTCCAGTCAGTTGGACCAGTAGTTGTCCTCCAGATTTCTTGCAACAAACCGGTGAGCACATCCACAGAAGTATATCAATTGGTATGCCATCAATTTCTAAGGTCTGGTTTTTTGCTAATTAGAATAGTTTGAACTTCCTGCTTCATCACCATTGCCTCGTGATCATATGTTGTCATGATATTCTTCTGTGTTAGCTAAAGCTCTAAGTAAATTATTCTATAAGATTGATTATGGTATAACTTAATAAAATATTTTAGACCATCATAGAGCAATAGAATTTTCTACAAAATGGGATGTTCTAGCCGCATATTATTGTTTGTTTTTCTGACAGTCCATGTTAAATACTCTTCACCAACATTCCAGTTCAAAGGCATCAATATTTTTTAGTCTTCCTTATTCGTTGTCCAATTTTCAGATGTATAGTAAGAAAATGAAAATATAATAGCTTGTATAAGGAACACCTTAGTCTTTAAACTGATGTTCTTTAGCACTTTTTAGAGTTTTTTTCAGATGCAATATATATTATGATTTCTTGAATGATGTTGATTATGTATCAAACAAAATTAAATTGATATGACTACTCTCTTTCCTGCTTCTTGCACATTGGTCCAGTCGTTAGGATTTTTTAGTTCTTGAAGGTGAGATGCAATCCATACTTAAGTCTTTGATATTTCTTGTTAAGGTCTCCAAATCTCTTCTCTTTCTGCAACCATATTCATGATGCCATATTATTCTTCATATAGTACACTTTCTTAAGCCATTATTCAGCATCAACAGTAATTAGCTATGGAGAAAGAATTGAACCCCGACACATCTTTTTCTTGGTTTTTCTTTGGTTTATGAAATCATGGATTATTTCCTTGTTCTTTGCACACAACTGAATCTTTTATTATGTATATTTTTGTTATTGTTGGGTACTATAGAGTTGGAATTGACCATGCTGATTTTCCAGTGAGTCTAAAAAAGAAGGAAATCATGTGAGAGGAGATTGTTCATCTTTATCCCACAGAAAAAATGATGGATTCAAACCATGTACCTTTAAATTGGCAGTGCAATTGTTTATCCCCAAGGTACTAGAGCTCCCATGTTTGTGCATAGATATCACATAAGCATAACTGAGATTCCTATTATTCTCAATGTTATCTATAATTCATTAAGATCTTATAAGTCAAATAGCCTTGCACAGTGAGAGAAACATAAGCAAACATCTTCCTGGTTTTCTTTGCTTTCAGTCAAGATCTGACTAACAAGAACAATGATAATTTTGTTCCATGGCCATTTCTGAATCCAGCTTGAATTTCTGACAGTTCAAATACTTTTTAATAATCTTCAGCACTATTTTATTTTAATCTCATATAAACGATTTTCATTTACACTTGCCACACTTTGCTAGATGAGCTTTATTTTTTTTAAATGGGTACAAATGTGTATCTCTTTCAGTCAATTTACCGGGAGACGCAACCAAGATTCTCTTTAGAAGTAAAGATGGTGAAAATTCACCTCACATACTTTGTGAATACTATCTGGAGAGATAATTTCTTATAAAAACACAATCTTGCCGGGAAAGGTAGCTATTATTGTATCCCCTTAATTCTGAACTGACTCATAACTCAACCTCCCATGAATTTTCAAAAGCTGTAAATTGCAAGGAAGAAGTTCTCTAATTCTTCTTTTTTAAAAAGTTGCTGGTGGATTTAAAGTGTTTCCCTGAAAAAGGTAAAATGCCAGTGAAAGAGTAGATGATCCTCCAAGAGATAGATTGATACAGTGACCTTGGGCTTGAGCATGTAGGGGATTGAGTAGACAGAACAAAACAATGCAAATTTCAGATCTGTTGTTCATAGATAGAGTCACTATCAGTCAGTTGACTACTATACTTTTAAAAAACCATTTTAGAAAGAAAATAAGTTTATAAAAGAGATAGTGGTAATTCCAGCTTCTTTATTCCAAATTTTAAATTGGCTTAAGCAAAATTAAGAAGTCATGGTTTGAAAGCCAATTTTTTAAAGTTTTAAAAGTCATTTTGTTATTAAGGTGTTATAAAAAATGAACCATATGCATGTTTTAATATATCTATTTTAGATCTTTTTAGGATAATTATTTCTGTGAAAATTCTGTATAGCATAATTATACTTTTCTTGTCTTAATTGTTCCATGCACAGCGTAGTTAGTCAGATAAAAGTCTTAGCTGTCATTCTGATGAATAAATTGAAGACTAATTTATTATATATTTTTTAAGTTAGTAGACAATTGAGAAATATTATATACTCTTTTGAACAAGTTTCTTTCTCTAGGGATATATATCATCCACAAGTCTACATTTACATCTTGCTTCTATATTTAAGATAACATCTTGTTTCTATATTTAAAATAATAATTTTCATAGTCATATCAATATATTATTTTTGCTGTTAAGCATGTTAGAATTGGCTATGATCCATAGTGGCTTTAAACACAATAGACCAAAGCCCTGTCCAATCCTGTGCCATTCTCCTATGTGCTCTGTAGTGAAACCCAATATTGAAGTCACTATAGTAAACAACATGACTCTGGAAACTATGAACTTGGAGAAAAGACAATAATTATAGAAAGGCTTTAGTTCTTTTGTTCATAGGGTCACTATGAGTTATGCTCAATTTGATGGCATTAAACAACAACAACATAGTAATCTATCTCGGTGTGAGTTTCCCTATTTTCCTCTGACAACTCTACCTTGCCAAACATGATATCCTTTGCTTAGAACAGGACTGTCTTTATAACATGCCCAGAATATGTGAGATGAAGTCTTACCAGCATTTCTTCTAATGGCATATCTTTTAGGATTCATTTCTCCTTTTGTTAGTTTATGTTCAACATTGCTTGTCAGTGTCATAATTTGTAGGCATAAATGTTTTGTCTTTTTTATTAATTATCAAATATGAGTTAAAAATAAAATATGCTGCTGTTATGTGTTGCTGAGTCACCTATGATCCATAGAGACCTTATGTACAGTAGCTCTGAAAGTGTCCTTTTCTGAGCCATTCTCACTGATTCCAACACACTAAACCCCATTGCCTCAGTTACTGTTTCATTTCATCTCATCTGAGATCTTCCTCTCCTGCTGAGCCATTCCTCCACCCTTCTGAGCATGATGTCCTCTCATAGGATAGGTCTCTCTTTTGACATGCCCAAAGTATGTGATACAGAACTTCAAAATCCTAGCCTCCAAGGAGAAACTTGATTTCACCCTTTCCAAGGCAGACATATTTGTTTTCTTCATGGTCTATGGTGCATTCAAAACTCTTCTCCAGCACCACAACTCAAAGGCATCAATTCTTCTGTCTTCCTTAGTCATTTTCCAGCACTCATAGCAAGTAATTGCAAAGACTATGGCCTAAATAAGGCACAACTTAGTCTCTAGACAGATACTGTTGCATTTCAGCACTCTGGAGAGGTCCCTAACAGCAGATTTTCCCTATATAATTTGTCTTTTAATTTCCTGATATTAGTGCCAAGGGTGTTAATTGTGAAGCAGAATAAGCTGTAATTGTTAATGACCTCAATCTCTTCTCCATTTATGATGGTGCTTATGGAATATTGATAAAATAATATTTCAATTGTTATAGTTGTTATGAGCAATCAAGTTGCTTGTGACTCATAGTGACCCTAAGTGCAATAATCCTGAAATCTGCTCTATCCTGTGCCCACATTATTGTCTCTGACATACCTACCCTCGTAACCCCAGTCACTGAATCAATCCATCTTATCAAGTGTCTTTCTCTTTTGCACTATTCCTCCTCTCTTCCATGTATGATAACGCTCTCCAAGGATTGATCTATTCTTGCAACATGTCCAAAGTATGTCAGATGAAAATTCAGAATCCTTGCCTCCAAGGAGCACCCTGCTTTCATCTTCTCCAGGAAGAACCTGTTTATTCTTCTAGAGTCCATGGTATAGTCAATACACGTCTCCAACACCACAGCTCAAAGGCATCAATTCTCTTTCTTTCTATCTTCTATAGTGATGTTCCAGATTTCCAATGCATAACAAATAATTGCAAAGACCATGGCCTGCATCAGGAACACCTTAGTCTTCACACCGATGTTGTTACTCTGTCATATTCTAGAGAGTTCCCTAACAGCAGACTTTCCCAATGCAATTTATCCTTTGATTTCCTAGCTGCTGGTACCAAGATTACTGGTTGTGGAGCCAAGCAAACTAAAGCTGTTAATAATCTCAATCTCTTCACCGTCCATCCTGATGCTGCCAATTGGCCCAGCAGTGAGGATTTTTGTTTTCCTGATATTGAGTCTCAATATACAAGGCCTTATGCAGCAAGTACTTCAGCTCCTCTTCAGTTTCAGCAAGCAAGGCTGTGTAATCTGCATAACACAGATTGTTGATGAATCTTCCCCCAATCCTGATGCCACACTTCTCCTCATACAGCCCAGTATCTGAGATAATCTGTTCTGCAGATAGGTTGAAAAGGTATGGAGAGAGGACACATTCCTGGCTTATACACATTGCAATTTTGAAACACGCAGTGTTTCCTTACTCTATTCTAATCACTGTCTCCTGGTCAAGTATAGGTTTTGCATAAGCACAATCAAATATTCAGGAATTCCAACTTTTCTCAGAGTTAGCCAGAGGTTTTTTGGGTGTTTTTTTTTGTTTGTTTGTTTTTGTTTTTATTAAGATCCACACAGTCAAATGCATTTGAATAGTCAATGAAACACAGATAGACAGTCCTCTGATACTTTCTGCCTTTAGCCAAGATCCATCTATCATTTGGTATACTATCCCTAGTACCAAGACCTCTTCTAAACCCAGTCTACACATAGGGCAGTTTAAGTCATTTTCAGATAATTTTCACCAGAATTTTGCTTACATATGATATTAATGATATCAATAATTTCCACACTCTGTCAGGTCACCTTTATTTGGATTAGGAACAAATATAGATCTCTTCTGGGCAGTTGGTTTGGTGGTTGTGTTCCAGATTTCTTGGCACAATTTGGAGAGCACATCCAGGGCAGCGTCTTTTCTTAAAATATTTCACTTAGTATGTCATTTATTCCTGGAACTTTGTTAATTGCCAATTCTTTCAGAAGGCCTTGAATTTCTTCTTCCATCACCACAGGCTCTTGTTCATATGTTGTTCCATGAAATTCTTCCATGTCAGCCAATTCCTTTTAGTACAGTGACTGTATACTCCTTCCACCTTTTTTCAATGTTTCCTGGATCATTTAATATTCTACCCAAAGCAGCCTTAAGTATTACAGCTTATGGCTTAAATTTGTTCTTCAGTTCTTTCAGCATAAAGAATTCTGAATAAGTTTGGCCCGTTTGATATTCAGACTCCAGCTTTTTTCCATACATAGCTAAAATCTACTAGTGTAACTCAATAAATAAAGACCTTCTCCATCAAATTGCTGAGACTGGAAATCTTTATGGGAGGATAATTGCCAACTTTCTCAAATAAAACAGGTGCTATATTTGCAAGTGAACCTTTTCATTAGTAACACAGTATATTATACATAATGTCACAACACTCTTGCAGCTGTTTTAGGAAATTATTAATCATAAAATCTGTCTTTTATGGTTGGAGGCTGGAACCAGTTTGGAAGTCATCTGCAGCATCTGAATACCACAGAGCTTGTTTACTGATTCTGATGAGATTAGGGTGGAATGTTGACTCCTTAATTGGTGTGAGATGATGTGATTCATCCTTTTACTTAAGGAATTTTTCTTTTACTTTTCAAAGAGAGGAGCGAAATGGAGGGGAGGAGTGGGCAGGGAGAAAAGTGCAACAATGAATGAATGAAAATCTAAAATATCTGTAAATGTTCATTAAAAATCAATAAAATTAAATTAAAAAAATTCATTTGGTCTGACATTCTTCTAAGTGCAATAGCACCGGTCTGTTCATTCGTTGTACAGATGTAACTCGTGGTTGCTGTGATGCTAAACACTGTGAAACTGATGTATCAAATGCGATGGTGATTACCCATGGTGGATGGCATTTTCTGGAGCTTCCCAATCAAAACAAGCTTGGAAGCAGGAGTGGCAATCACTTCTAAAATGGCTTGCCGCTGGAAACTCTGGAGAAACAATGAAAGTTATACAAGCATTCAGGTCTTTTGTTCATAGGGTCCCTATGAGCTTGATGATACTTAGCAACAACAATTTGATTGTCAATATTGATTAAAAGTAATTCTACATATAATTCAATATGTGATTCATAAAAACAATTATAAATGCATTTTACATAGGTTTTTATTCTTTTTTAAATTGTTTATTATTATACAAGCATACAAAAACGGAATACATGACAGAAGAAGAATTGATGCCTTTAAGTTGTGGTATAGGAGAAGAGTATGGAACATAGCATGGACTGCCAAAAGTATAAACAGTTATGTCTTGGAAAGACTGAAATGCATCTACTCCTTGGAGGCAAAGAGTTTTAAGCTTTTCTCATACAATTTGAGTATATGGACAGGAGGCATCAGTCTGTAGAGAAGGTCATCATGTTTGGAAAGGTAAAGGGACAGAGCAGGAGAAGAAGATCCCAGATGAGATTGATTGATGTAGTAACTGAGATAACAGGGGGAAGGTGTGTTCAACCAGTGAGAATAGCTCAAGACTGCGCAGGGTTCAGAGCCATTATACATAGGGTCACTATGAGTCACAAGCAACCCAGTGCCAAGTAACAACAATAATTGAAAAGTCAGTTTAAACTTTTATGTAAGTTATGTTTAATGATACCATCTCAGGAACAGGTTTGAGGCCTTGAGCACCAACGAGCATAAACCAAATGAGCTCTGGGAGGATATCAAGAAAATTGTCCATGAAGAATGCAAAAGATCATAACAAAGGCTGAAGAAGAAGAAAAGACCAAGATGGATATCAGATGAGACTCTGAGCATTGTATTAGAGTGCCGAGAAGCCAAAATTAAAGGAAGAAATCAATAAACCAAAGGGCTGAACAGACAATATCAAAAGGCAACTCGGGATGACAAAACAAGATATTATAATGAAATATGCAGAGTTGGAGTCAGAGAATCAAAAGGGCTGGACTCACACAGTGTATCTTAAACTTAAGGAGTTGGAAAACAAGTTCGAGCCATAGGTGGCAATACTTACAGATAGTTTGGGTAGAATGTTGGATGATCCAGGGAGTATTAAAAGAAGATGGAAGGAGTACACAGAGTCACTATATCAGAAGGAAATGGCTGACAAAGAGGAATTTCATGAAATAACATATGAGCAAGAGCCTGTGGTGATGAAGGAGGGTGTTCAAGTTGCTATGATGGAATTGGCAAAACACAAG
>NW_006399784.1:3741416-3743718 GCF_000299155.1 Elephantulus edwardii | reverse complement strand
GCACAGTAGAGGAAGACCCTCGATGAGATGGACTGATTCTGTGAGTGGAGTGGTGGGAATGAATGTGTTTGAGACGGTGAGGTTGGCACAGGGTAGAACGACATTTAGGGCTTTTGTACATAGGTTCACTATGAGTCTCAAACAACTCGATGGCATATAACAACAACAATATACAAACCATAAGGTAATTGCTGCTGCTGTGACGCTAAACACTGTGACGTTCATGTACCAATATGAGAATGGTTATCCATGGTGGACAGTGTTTGGTGGAGCTTCCCGACTAAAACAAGCTTGGAAGCAGAAGTAGCATCCACTTCCAAAATGGCTTGCCTCTGGAAACTCTATTAACTGTGTTCAGGTCTTTCATTCATACCGTCTCTATGAGTCATCTATGACTCGATGGCACTTAACAACCACAATATACAAACCATATTATTTAGTATCATATTTTACCTATTATTCAGGTGGTATAATATATTTTTAAAATAGCATCATTTACTGTATCAATATCATGCCTTATTACTAAAGTATTTCAAAGCATCGTGAATAGATTACTAGTAGATTTTTATCAATTGTAAAATTGTCATTTTGTTGTTACTTTAAAAATACTTATAAATATATGTAGTGCTTGCAACTTTCTAGGTTATTTTTATTTGAATTGTCCAATTTATGTGACCTTATACTGTTGTTGTTGTTGTTAATGTTAAGTGCAATTGAGTTGTAGGCGACTCACAGCAACCCTATGAATGAAAATCCTTAGCACTTGCGTGACTTTCATTTTTTTCTCCAGGTTTATAGGGTTTCCAGAGGCAAGCTATTACAGACGTGGATGACATTCCTGCTTCCAAGCTTGTTTTGAGAGGGGAACTGCACCAAGCACAGTCCACCATGAGTAACCATTAACACATTTGACACATCAGTGTCACTGTGTCCAACTTCACAGCAACCACAAGTTACCTCTGTACAGCACTGAGTTTCAATTTGTAATACACAGAGGGAACTCTAAGAGTCCATTAGATGACAGAGAAACATGTTATTTTTCTTCTCCTGAATATCACTTGTTGTGGTTAACTGCTGTCAAGTTGTCTGTGACTCATAGAGCCCCTATGTACAACAGCCCTAAACTCTACACTATCCTGTGCCAATCTCACCATCTCCAACATACCTATCCCCATTACTCCAGTCTGAAGGACTGGTTTCTCTTTGCAACATGTCCAAAGTATGTCAGACGGAGCTTCACAATACTTGTCTCCAAGGAGCAGCCCGGCTTCACCCTCTCAGAAAAAACCCATTTGTTTTCTCAGCAGTCTATGTTATGTTCAATACTCTTCTCCAACACCACAGGTCAAAGGCATCAATTATCCTTCTATCATCCATAGTCATTGTCCAGCTCTCTGATTCATAAAAAAATGATTGCAAAGACCATGGCACATATCAGGCACACCTTAGTCTCCAGACTGACATCTTTGTACTTCAATACTTTAGAGAGGTTCTAGTGGAATGGTAATTTTCACAGCTCAGCTCAAACCCCAGAATTCTGTTATCTGGAAAATCTGTGTAAAGTCAGAAATATGCACACCACTGTTTTCCTCAGCTTACTCATATACTAATAGATAATCCTTCAATGTTAATTGCTAGATTTCTAAAACTGCACTGTTTAAAATTATGTATTTGTTTTTAGATCACTGAAAAGTGAAAAAAAGAGAAATTACTTTTACTTATCCCTATTTCATTGTTTTAATTTTCATTTTAATTGTGTCATAGTTAAAAGTTACAAGTAATCTATTCGTATTTCTAGACACTAAAATTTTTATATTAAACAACTTCCAAAATCGCCTATGTTTCAAATAAATTGAAAAAAGTGTCTAAAATAATTTTCCTGCTTTCCTCAATTGATGAAATTAGTAAAACTCCAGTCTTCAGACTAATAGAATCCTTGTGAAAACGTCTATGGATATTAGTGTTAGGTGTTAAATTTGGTCAATACGCAATCTTCTTAGAATGTTTGAAAAATATTTTCTTCAGTACTGAATTACTATGTTGAATGTTGAATAATTCTAAGAGTTTACGTTGCTCAAGTCTAAATTTTTGAAATATTTGCCACTTACAACTATAAGAATATGACATATTTGGGGAGAGAATAAAGGTCATGTGGTCCATCAGGGCATACCTTTATAGTACTCCATTTCACCAAGGATATTCACATATTATATTCACTTTGCAGATGTACTTCTTGTAGATAACATATTGATGGGTCTGGGGTTTTCTTTACCCAATTTGCTACTCTTTTTCTCTTCACAGG
>NW_006399784.1:3739907-3741316 GCF_000299155.1 Elephantulus edwardii | reverse complement strand
TACATGTAAAGTTACTTTCTGAAATATGTGCTAAATTTATTTTGGTTTTTTTAAATTTCTATTTATGTCTTTCTGTACTGTAATCTGGAAATAATAATTTAAGATCACATTATCTGTTGTAGTTAAGATTTTATATGCTTTAAATCAAACAGGCTCAGGTCTGTTTTTAATGTTACATGCCCAGATTTGTGGTTCTGACAATAAGATCTGCCTTGCAAACAGTGGTAGGGGTCCTATTAATATTTCATATTTATGAAGTCCATAGTTTACCAAACATATGTATTCATTTTCAGCAAATTGACTAAATTCATTGAAAGAAGGAAAATATCAGTTAATACATATTTCCCATTGTTTATAAATATGTATATGTATGCAGGCATATATTTATATGTGTGTGTGTGTAATTTTATCTGGTATTTCCTCTGGAAGGAGAAAAATTAGAAAAGTTACTTGGAGTTTTAAGCATTTAATGTTTAACAAAGCTACTTTTATTCTATTTATCTGAAATGAGGTCCCAATTTTACTGTTCTTTTTTAATATTCATAAAATGTAAATCATAATGATAAGCCTTACTGATTAGAAGTAACATATAAAATAAAAAATGTTACCAACTTTATTGCCTGTGATAAATAATAGTGATAATTACTATATGCATCAGAGACAAAAAATTTCTCAAGACTCAAGTTTCGTGTAGTTGAGTTACAATAATTTTTTTCCAATGAAACGAAGAGATTATTACTTGTACTATACGCATCTATTTCCCTTATTAACATCACGCTAATGTTGTTGTGTATCATAGAGTCAGAACTGACCCATTGCAGACCCTATGTCCATACTTGTCACACAGAGCAGTTGGTGGCCTTGAACTGCATGCCTTCAGGATTGCTGCAGAGCTTCTTGCCTCTAGATCACCAGAGCTCCCACTAACATAAAGGATGCTATTAGTCTGAAGACTGGAGTTTTACTCATTTCATCAATTGAGGAAAGCAGGAAAATTATTTTAGACACTTTTTTCAAGTTGTTTGAAACATAGGCGATTTTGGAAGTTGTTTAATATAAAAATTTTAGTGTCTAGAAATATGAATAGATTACTTGTAACTTTTAACTGTGACACAATTAAAATGGGGATAAGAAAAAGTAATTTCTCTTTTTTTTTCACTTTTCAGTGACCTAAAAACAAATACATAATTTTAAACAGTGCAGTTTTAGAAATCTAGCAATTAACATTGAAGGATTATCTATTAGTATATGAGTAAGCTGAGGAAAACAGTGGTGTGCATATTTCTGACTTTACACAGATTTTCCAGATAACAGAATTCTGGGGTTTGAGCTGAGCTGTGAAAATTACCATTCCACTAGAACCTCTCTAAAGTATTGAAGTACAAAGATGTCAGTCTGGAGACTAAGGT
>NW_006399784.1:3729929-3735762 GCF_000299155.1 Elephantulus edwardii | reverse complement strand
TTATTCCTATTTCATTGAGTGTTTTATACAGGAAAAGCTATTTGACTTTGTCAAAGAATTTAGGATTATTTGATTCTTTTTTTTTACATTATTAATGTAATGAATTGCACGAATTGTTTTTCTTATGTTGAGCCATCTTTGCATACTTGCTATGAATTTCCCTTGATCATAGTGAATTATTTTTTTATGTATTGTTGGATTCTATTGGCCAGCATTTTATGAGAGAGCATACCCTTTTTCCCCCCTGTTTTGGTGAACCTAACTTTGATGTCAAAGATGTTTGCTTAATAGAATGAGTCTAGGAGAATTGAATATTTTCCTTTTTCTAAAATACTTTATTTAGGATTGATAAGAGTTCTTCTCTGAATGTTTCCTAAAATTCACTAGTAAAATCATCTTGTCTTGAGACTTTTGCTTGCTGTTACTGTTGGAAAGTATTTTATTACATGTTCAATTTCTTCTTTTGTAATAGATCTGTTTAGGTCTTCTACTTCAATTTATGTCAGTTTAGATTGGCTGTGAGTTATTTCTCTGTGTTCTCTAGATTTTCATAGTTGTTTGAGTATAGTTTTTCATAATATTTTATTGGTAGTCATTTTTGTTACTTTTTTTCTGATGTGACATTACTTCTTTCATCTCTTTTTCAGATTATACATTTTCTTTCTCTTCTTTTGTTAGTTTTGCTAGAGATTTGTCATTTTTTTTTACCCTTTTGAAGAATCAACTCCTGATTTTTATTGATGGTTAAAATTGCTTTCCTATTTATTTCTTCCCTTATTTTCATATCTCCATTTGTAGTAGAGGGTTTCAGAGATTCTTGCTGTTCTTTTTATTTTATTTAAGAAATTTTATCTTAACTAGTATTTATAGAAATTGCATGTTCATTCATTAATTATTGCACATTTTACTCCTCTCCCTCCCTTTTTTCTCCACCAGTTCACTCATTGTTTCACAATTACCCACCACCCACCTCTACCCCCGCAGACCTCTTTACAATGATATACCTTTTATACTGGCCTATTGTTGTAAATATAATATCTAATAATATATGCCTTTTATCCAGCTTTTTCTTTCATCTTTTTCAATGCAATGGCCATTATTTACCCATTCTTAGCCTATTTTCCCTTGCTATTCTTTTTTTCAACTTGTTGGAGATGATGGGTTAAAGAATCAATTCTCATTTTCCTTCCCTTTGATGTGCTTGCTTATCACTATAAATTGACCTCTAATTATTCCCAAAGGTTTTGATAAATTGTGTTTTCATTGCCATTTGTTTCAAGAAAATTTTTATTTCTTTGTTTAAAAAAAATTGTTCTGTTACCTCTTCATGTTCAAGCATAGTGTTCAGCTTCCAAATGTATGAGGTGTTTTTTCTCCTTTTTCCTCTTAGTTATTAATTTATAATTTTTTAGCAGTGTGGCTTGAGAAGATGCTTTGTATTATTTCATTTTATTTTAATTCATTGATGCTGGCTTTGTAACCTAAAATATGACCTATTCTGGAGAATGTACCATGCTTTGCAGAAGAAGGTAAACTGCACTTTTTTCTCATGCATTAGCCTGTATATATCTATGAGATTGTGTTGGTTTATTGTGTGGTTTAATTCTTCTGCATCTTTGCTGAATTTCTTTCTGGTAATTCTGTCTTTTCTTGAGAGTGGTGTATTGAAGCTTCCTAGTACTATTTTGGTGTTGCCCACTTCATTTTTTTCAGTTCTTGTAATATTTGCTTTGTATATTTTGCCTTTCTATCATTTTGTGCATAGAAATTTATAATGGTTATGCTTGCCCTCTTGTTCTTCGATGCTTTAAGCATTATATTTTGACTTTCCTAGTCATTAGAGTTTTGCTTTTTTTTTTTTTTATTCTTAAATCTATTTTGTCAGAGATTAGCTGTACAGCTACTACTTTCTTCTGGTTGCCATTTGATTGTTATATTTTTTTTCTTGCCACTTGCTTGTTATATTTTTTCTGTGTTTTGTTTTTTACTCTTTCTTTATATTCACTTTGCAGATGTACTTCTTGTAGATAACATATTGATGGGTCTGGGGTTTTCTTTACCCAATTTGCTACTCTTTTTCTCTTCACAGGTTCATTAAAACAATTCACATTTTGTGTAATTAAGAGGCAAGGTTTTTGTACTACCATTATTGAGTTCTTTTTGGTGTTGCTGCTGCTTACTTTGGTCCATCCTGGTTTCTGTTGCATTTCTATAAAATTATTTCCCTTAGTATTTCCTGCAACACTGGTCTTGTTTTTGCAAACTCCCTTAGGTTCTGCTTTTTTGAGAATATCTTGATCTCTCCTTCATACTTGATGGACAGTTTTGCTGAGGACAGTATTGTTGGTTGACATTTGTATGTATAATATATTTGATATATGTCATTCTACTGAGAATATATATATATATATATTCTCTCATTCATTATGCCTGGAAACTTTTCTTCTAGTAATTCTTCCACAACTTTTTCACTTTTTCAGTGTCTTATTTCTTCCTCTTTTGGGATTCCAATTGTGTGTATACTAGTCCCTTCAACATGTTGACAACATCTGAAATATTGGTCCTCATATTCTGGATTGTGGGGTTTTGTTTCTCTAGAGCCTCTACTGCCTCATTTATTTTATCTGCACAGTATTTGATTTTTTTTAAGTTCCTCTTTTCTTTCACTTACAAAGTCCCATAATTTTTTGAGTTTGTGTTTCATCCATTGAAAATATTCATAGTTCCTTTCTAGCCTGTGTCATAAAGTGCCACCAGACTTTCTGACTTCAAGAAATCCATTGATTTTGTCTTTAGATCACTGTTACATGTTTACATCTTGTTTTGTTTTTCTGTAGGGTGTACGGTGATAAGGTAAGCTCCGTCCATGTCATTGCTGTGGTACAGTTATTCATGCTTGGGGCCTAAGCAGGTTCTTGGTTTGAAAACCTTGACTCAGGAACTTGTTGCTCCAGATGGGGGAAGGGCAACTCACCCTGCCCGAATTACTTTCTGATTATTTGCCTCAAGGAAAAAATTGCTTCAGAAGGGGAGAGAAAGACTGAATTAGCTGTTTTCTTGGCCAGGCAACTGCCACAGTGCATGTACTGGCTCAGGAAGAGGCCAAAGGCATACCAAGGTGGTGTTTAGGAAGGAAATTATTTCAACTATAATATTGGTGCTCCTGGCATAGGACAGTGGGGAAGTAGCAGGGCAGTCTCTACATGACAGTGTGGTCTCCAAGCAGTGTGATGATCTCCTCACCATGATGTGGTATTCATGTGGTGGTGCAATCTAAAGGTGGGAGCTCTGTCTTAGAATGTTTGTAGTTGATGTTTTTGTACAGCATTGAGTCAGAATCTATTCACAACTGATACTCCAGCAGGTTCATGAAGTATTTAAAAATATGGAAAAAGATTGCCTATATTCTCCCTCAAGATAACTGGTTCAAATTTAAAATATTACTGAATTTTAATCTCCTATTTTATTGCTGTTGTTGTTTAATCACCCATAACTCATTGTGACCCTATGAACAATAGCTCTCGACCCTGCCTTATCCTGAGCCAATATCACTGACTCCAATACTCTTACCTGTATTACTCCAGTCCCTGTATCAATCCATTTCATCCCAAGTCTTCCTCTTTTGTACTATCTCTCCACTCTTCTAAGTGTGATATTCTTCTCCAAAGATTGCTTTTTCTGGAAATATGCCTAAACTATGTGATGCAGAGGTTCTAAATACTTGCATTTAAGAAGAAATTTAGTTTCACTCTTTCTAGGATAGACATGTTTGTTCTCTTAGTGTTCATACTCTTCTCTAACACCACAATTCAAAAGCATCTATTCTTCTGTCTGCCTTCATCGTCCAGCTCTCTGATTCATGGAAAATAATAGGAAAGACAATGGCTGGCTGAATCAGGCACACTTTAGTCTCTAGACTGACATTGCTCTTCAGCACTCTGGAGAATCCTTGATAACACATATTTCCAATGCAATTGGTTATTTGTTTGTTTGTTTGTTTGTTTTTGTTTTGGGTTGGTTTGCTTTGTTTTTTACTTTCAGACTACTGGTACTAAGAGTGTTGTTTGTAGAGCTGAGCAAGGTGAAATTGTTAACAACCTCAACCTCTCTCCATCTATCATGGTGCTGCCAATTGCTTCAGGGATGGCAATTTCTGTTTTCTTCATGTTGAGATATAGTCTGTATCATAGTACTTGACCATTTGCAGCAAATACTTCAGGCCCTCTTAAGTGCTGACAAAAAAGGTTTTGTCATCTGTATAACACATGTTGATGAGTCTTCTTCCAATCTTGATGCCACATTCCTCCTCATAAAGTCCAGCATCAGAAATGATCCATTCCCTATATAGTTTGAAAAAGTATGGAGACAGAATGTTTCTCTGACACAATCCTTTCCTGATTTTAAACCATTCTGTTTCTTTGCTCTGTTCTAAAGACTGCTTCCTAGACCAGGTTTAAGTTTATTGTAAGCACAGTCAAGTAAGTGTTCTATGATTTCCATTTTTCTCAAGGTTAGCTACAATTTGTTATGACCCACAGAGTCAAATGTCTTTGAATAGGCAATGAAACACTGGTGGATATTCCTCAGGTAAACTCCACTTTCAGTAAAGATCCATTTAACCTTGGTGATAATGTCCTTAGTGCCACAGCCTTTTCTAAATCCAGGTTAAATTTCTAGTAGTTCTTTGTCAGTTTACTGTTCCAGTCATTTTTTTATATTATTCAATAAGATTTTGTTTGCATGTAATGTTAATTTGATAATTTCCACACTCTATTGGATTACCTTGTTTTGGGGATAGAAATCAATATGGATCTCTACCAGTCATCCTCTAGACTTCTTGGCACAAATATTGTGCACAAATTCAGGACAACATCTGATTGCCAAAATAATGTCAAGAGATATTCCATCAATATAATGGAATTTTGGAGCCTTGTATTTTTGTGAATTGTTTCAGAGCAGGCTAACCTCCCTCCTTCACTACCATTGTGTCTTGATGATATGTTGTTTTATTAATTTTTTTCTGTCAGCCTATTCTTTTTGGTATAGTAACCCTATGTACTCCCATGGTATACTATAAATAAATACAACTTGCTCGGATACACAATTAACACTCTTAACATCAGCTGTAAGAAAAATCAAAAGATTAATAACATTAGGAAAATCTGCTCTCATGGACCTCTCCAGAGTATTGAAGAAGAATAATATCAGTCTAGATACAAAGGTGCACCTAATCCAGGCCCTCTCAAAAAATCCAAGTTTTCTCAACTACTTCTTATGCTTCAGAAAGTTGGACAGTGACTAAGGATGACAGAAGAAGAATACATGCCTTTGGGTTGTGGTGCTGGAAATGAGTCTTGAACATACCATGGACTGCCAAGAAGACAAATAGATCTGTCTTGGAGAGAGTGAAACCAAGTCTTTCCTTGGAGGCTAGGCTTTTGAAGCTTCCCCTAACTTTCCCTGGACATGTGGCCAGGAGAGATCAGTCCTTGGAGAAGGACATCAAGCTTGGAAGCTTGGACTGACAGTGTAGGAGAGGGAGACCCTGGATAAGATGGATTGATTCAGTAACTGAAGTGATGGGGCTTGGTGTATCAGAGTTAATGAGACTGGCTCAGGACAGGTAAGGTTTCAGAGTTGCTGTACGTGGGGTCACTATACATCGCAGGTGACTCAATGGAACATAACAACAATAACATATTATGACATGTTTGGAAGCAAGAGTGGCATCCACTTCCTAAATAACATGCCTTTGGAAACTCTATGAACTTTGATAAATGTTGATAGATGTGGAGGGGCTTTATGCCTTTTGTTTACATAGTTGTTTTGAGTC
>NW_006399784.1:3723418-3729829 GCF_000299155.1 Elephantulus edwardii | reverse complement strand
ACGATGTCCTCAAGAGTTACTGTTAATATTATAGTTAGGTGCTAATGTGTCAAATATAATTTATAGTAACCTCTGAGCAAATAGTTTGGAACATTGCTCTTTACTGTGCCATCCTCATCATCTCTGCTACACTGGAGCTCATTGTTAACAGTAATTGTCTAAATCCATATAATTGAGGGCTATTCTTTCTTTCATTGATACTTTGCATTTTTTTACTATGCCCACCCCCCAATTAGGTCCTCTCTTTGAAAAGTAAGAGAAACACTCCCTCCCTGGTACACAAGCCCATTTTTGCAGTGAATTGCCTTCATAACACTCCATATTATTTTAAATATGTCAATTCTAGTGGCCTAGTGGCAAGAAACTTCACTTCTATCCCGAAGACACTTAGTTTAAGGCCACGGGTTGTTCTGTGGCAGAAGGATGGGCCATTTCCTCACTTGCAATTAATTGTCTCTGAAAACCCGTGGGAGGGTCAGCTATCGGTAGGTTCCAACTCTTTTGTACACAAAAACAACAAAACCAACATCATCAAATCATTAGTAATATTTAAAATATTCTTCTGAAAATTATCTAAAGATACACAAATAAAGCACAGATTAGATGAAATAGGAGAAGAAAGTTAAAATCAGAAGTCAATAAAACATATATGGGCTAAGAAGCATATTAAACTCAACAAAAACTACTATAAATATCCATACCAATACTGGCTATGTTTTACTCTTACTGTTTCCTTGGCCATTCCTTCAATATACCAAAATAAAAGGTCACTTTAAACTTCTCAAATACGTGATACTTTTAACAAGGAATGTAAAAGAAGAATATAATTTTTCTATTAAGGTTCTTATAATCAGTTTTTATTGTCACACAAGTGTGAGAAATTTCCTAAGATCATAAGAGATTCTATAATCACAAAAGAAGATGAAATTAATGCAAAAAACAACACCCCTCCCTCCTTAGCACAAAAACAGCAGGAATTTCTCTTTCATCACTTTATTAGGAGCAAAATGAATTTCTTTATCTTTCTGGAAATGATTTTGGAATAAGAAGGTCATAAAGTTTAAGAAGTAAGACCAAAATCCTCAGAATATTTAAAATTTCTATCTCTATTTCTCTCAGATAGAATAGTGTGAATCTCTCAGATTTTTTAAAATATTATTTTAACAGAAGTTCACTGAAAAGTTGGATTTTCATTCATTCATTGTTGCATATTTTTCTCCCTACACCATCAGTTTAATTGAAACATATATTCATTCATTGTTGCATAATTTTCTGCCTCCCCTCCAACCCTGTCTGCAGTCCACTTTGCTATGCACCTCATATTTTGGACTGTTGGGACACAAATACTGTTTAACCATAAGTTCCTTTTAAACAATCCTTTCCTTCATCTGTTCCAAAACAGTGTTCATTATTTAAACTCTTTTCTTAGTTTCCCCCAAACCCCCTATCAGTACTGTTTTATAACAGTTGTGTTACATAGTATTTGTTATTTTTTTATTTTTTATTTTATAATGGATATATTTCACTCAGCATAATGTCCTCCAGGGTCACTCACGTTGTGTAATATTTTATAAGTTCCTTGTTTCTCATAGTTTTCTATCTATTGATGTGTTAATGGGCACTAGGGTTGCTTACATCTCTTCACTACTGTGAATAATGCAGAAATAAACATAGGTGTGCATATAAATCTGTTTGGGTGACAGTTCTGGTTTCTTTAAGGTGTATTTCTGGTAGTGAGATTGCTGGGTCAAATGATATTATCTCCAACTTTTTGAGAAAGCACTATACTGTCTTCCATAGTGTTTGTACCATTGTACACTTCCACCAGCAGTGAATAAGGCTTCAATTTCTCCACAGTCTCACCAGCATTTGTTGTCTGCTGCTCTGCTGAATTTTGCTATTGTTAGTGGTGTGGGATGATACCTCAATGTTGTTTTTATTTGCATCTTTCTGAGAGCTAGAGATTTTGAAAAATTCTTCCTGTGTTTGTTTGCTATCTGAAAGTTTTCTTTGGTGAAGTGACTATTCATATTCTGTACCCATTGTGCAATTGGATTGTTTAGTTTTTTTCTTGTCAAAGAACTAGAGTATTCTATGAATTTTAGATATGAGTCCCTTATCAGTAGGCCATTCCCAAATATGTTTTACCCATCTCTGGCTTTCATTTTTACCCTGCTGGAGAAGTTTTTAATGTGCATAGGGATTTGATTCCCATTCCTATTTGGTTCCATTCAACTATTTTATTCTTAGTGGTAGGTTTTCAAGGATGATTGGGAGACTATTCATGTTGTGGACTATAATTTCTAGAGTTTTTCCAAGCTTTCCCCCAGTCTTTGATTCCCTTTGAATTGTTTTTTATGCATGGTGTCTGATGTGAGTCTTGCTCGAGTTTTCTACAGAGAGTTTTCCAATTTTAGCAACATCTTTTGTTAAAGAGACTTTCATTTATCTGCTTAACTGGTTTCATCTCCTTGTGAAAAATCAGTTGACCATAGGTAGATGAGTTGATTTCTAGGTTTTCAATTCTATTTCACTGATCTATGTGTCTGTCATTGTATAAATACCATTCTGTCTTGACCACCATGACTGTGTAGCATTACTTTAGATCAAGGAGTGAGATACCTCCTACCTTGTTTTTCTATTTTTAGGAGTATTTTACATATTCAAAATCTTTTTCCATTCCTGCTGAAATTGTAAATTGCCTTTTAAATCTCATTGAAGAATGAAATTGGTATTTGTGTTAGGATTGCATTGAACTTGTAGTCTGCCTTTGCTAGACTTGCCATTTTCACAATATTGAGTCTTCCTACCCATGATAGATGGAGGAGAATTAGGTCGTTAGCAATTACAGCTTCCTTGGCTCCACAATCAACAATTTTGTCACCAACAGTCAGCGAATCAAAAGACTACATGTATTGGAAAATCTATTGTCAGGGACCTCTTCAGAGCACTGCAAAACAATGATGTCAGTCTAGAGACTAAGGTGCAACTAATCGAGGCCATGGTCTTCTCAATTACTTGCTAAGCATCAGAGAGCTGGACAATGAATAAGCATTACAGAAAAATAGATCCTTTTGAGTTGTAATGCTGGAGAAGAGTCTTGAACATACCATGGACTACCAAAAAAACAAATAGATATGCCTTGGAGAGGGTTTTGAAGCTCAGACTCAGATACTTTGAGCACACGGAGAGGAAGGACCAGTCCTTGGAGGACATCATGCTCAGAAGGGTGAAGGGATGGTGCAGGAGAGGAAGATCCCAGACAAGATGGATTGGTACAGTAACTGGGACAGTGGGTGTAGGTGTGTCTGAATCACTGAGACAGACTCAAGACATGTTCGGCTTTCAGAGCTCTTTTATATAGAGTTGCTATGAGTCACAGGTGACTCTATGGCACCAAATGTCAACAATTCATGAGCATTATATAATCTATTTATCTAGATCGTTTTTTGTATCTTGTTGCAATGTTTTGTAATTTTCTTTTAATAAGTTGTTTGTGTGTCTAGTTATATTTATTCCCAAGTATTTAATCTTGTGGTTTAGCTATTGAGATTGATATTATTTTTCTTAGCTCTATTTCTGTATTATTTTTGTCATTGTAGAGAAATACAACTGATTTTTTGTATGTTGACCCTGTATTCTGCCACTTTGCTGAATTGGTAGATTATGTTCAGTAGTTTTCTCACTGAGTTTTAGGGTTTACTAAGCATAATATCATATAATTTGCATATATGGAGATAATTTTACCTCCTCTTTGCGAATTTGGAAACCACTTATTTTCTTGTCTTGTCTCATTGCTATCACTAAGATTTCCAAAACAATATTGAATAGGAGAGGTGATAATGGACATTATTACCTAGTTCTTGTTCTCTAAAGAAATCTTTTTAATCTCTCTCCATTGAGAACATTTTTGTCTTCTAGTTTTTCATAAGTCTTTGAGATGTGGTGTTGGAGAAGGGTTTTGAATGAACTACTAGAACAAACAGGTTCTTCCTAGAGAGGATGAGACCTGCTGCTCCTTGGAGGCAAGGATTCTGAAGATTCATCTAATATAATTTGGACATGTTCTAAGGTGAGACAAGTCCTTGGAGAGGGACATCTTGTTGGAAGGATGGAGGGACAGAGCAAGAGAGGAAGACCCTCAATGAGATGGATTGAGTCAGTAACTAAGGTAATGGGGGTGGGTGTGTCAGAGATAATAAGATTGGCATAAGGTAGAGGAAGGTTTAGGGCTGTTGGGCTATGAGTCACAGGTGCCTCGATGGCATATTACAACAACTACAACAACAGTAACTTTTCAACATATTGAGAAAATTCTCCTTTATTCCTATTTCATTGAGTGTTTTATACAGGAAAAGCTATTTGACTTTGTCAAAGAATTTAGGATTATTTGATTCTTTTTTTTTACATTATTAATGTAATGAATTGCACGAATTGTTTTTCTTATGTTGAGCCATCTTTGCATACTTGCTATGAATTTCCCTTGATCATAGTGAATTATTTTTTTATGTATTGTTGGATTCTATTGGCCAGCATTTTATGAGAGAGCATACCCTTTTTCCCCCCTGTTTTGGTGAACCTAACTTTGATGTCAAAGATGTTTGCTTAATAGAATGAGTCTAGGAGAATTGAATATTTTCCTTTTTCTAAAATACTTTATTTAGGATTGATAAGAGTTCTTCTCTGAATGTTTCCTAAAATTCACTAGTAAAATCATCTTGTCTTGAGACTTTTGCTTGCTGTTACTGTTGGAAAGTATTTTATTACATGTTCAATTTCTTCTTTTGTAATAGATCTGTTTAGGTCTTCTACTTCAATTTATGTCAGTTTAGATTGGCTGTGAGTTATTTCTCTGTGTTCTCTAGATTTTCATAGTTGTTTGAGTATAGTTTTTCATAATATTTTATTGGTAGTCATTTTTGTTACTTTTTTTCTGATGTGACATTACTTCTTTCATCTCTTTTTCAGATTATACATTTTCTTTCTCTTCTTTTGTTAGTTTTGCTAGAGATTTGTCATTTTTTTTTACCCTTTTGAAGAATCAACTCCTGATTTTTATTGATGGTTAAAATTGCTTTCCTATTTATTTCTTCCCTTATTTTCATATCTCCATTTGTAGTAGAGGGTTTCAGAGATTCTTGCTGTTCTTTTTATTTTATTTAAGAAATTTTATCTTAACTAGTATTTATAGAAATTGCATGTTCATTCATTAATTATTGCACATTTTACTCCTCTCCCTCCCTTTTTTCTCCACCAGTTCACTCATTGTTTCACAATTACCCACCACCCACCTCTACCCCCGCAGACCTCTTTACAATGATATACCTTTTATACTGGCCTATTGTTGTAAATATAATATCTAATAATATATGCCTTTTATCCAGCTTTTTCTTTCATCTTTTTCAATGCAATGGCCATTATTTACCCATTCTTAGCCTATTTTCCCTTGCTATTCTTTTTTTCAACTTGTTGGAGATGATGGGTTAAAGAATCAATTCTCATTTTCCTTCCCTTTGATGTGCTTGCTTATCACTATAAATTGACCTCTAATTATTCCCAAAGGTTTTGATAAATTGTGTTTTCATTGCCATTTGTTTCAAGAAAATTTTTATTTCTTTGTTTAAAAAAAATTGTTCTGTTACCTCTTCATGTTCAAGCATAGTGTTCAGCTTCCAAATGTATGAGGTGTTTTTTCTCCTTTTTCCTCTTAGTTATTAATTTATAATTTTTTAGCAGTGTGGCTTGAGAAGATGCTTTGTATTATTTCATTTTATTTTAATTCATTGATGCTGGCTTTGTAACCTAAAATATGACCTATTCTGGAGAATGTACCATGCTTTGCAGAAGAAGGTAAACTGCACTTTTTTCTCATGCATTAGCCTGTATATATCTATGAGATTGTGTTGGTTTATTGTGTGGTTTAATTCTTCTGCATCTTTGCTGAATTTCTTTCTGGTAATTCTGTCTTTTCTTGAGAGTGGTGTATTGAAGCTTCCTAGTACTATTTTGGTGTTGCCCACTTCATTTTTTTCAGTTCTTGTAATATTTGCTTTGTATATTTTGCCTTTCTATCATTTTGTGCATAGAAATTTATAATGGTTATGCTTGCCCTCTTGTTCTTCGATGCTTTAAGCATTATATTTTGACTTTCCTAGTCATTAGAGTTTTGCTTTTTTTTTTTTTTATTCTTAAATCTATTTTGTCAGAGATTAGCTGTACAGCTACTACTTTCTTCTGGTTGCCATTTGATTGTTATATTTTTTTTCTTGCCACTTGCTTGTTATATTTTTTCTGTGTTTTGTTTTTTACTCTTTCTTTATATTCACTTTGCAGATGTACTTCTTGTAGATAACATATTGATGGGTCTGGGGTTTTCTTTACCCAATTTGCTACTCTTTTTCTCTTCACAGG
>NW_006399784.1:3722890-3723318 GCF_000299155.1 Elephantulus edwardii | reverse complement strand
TTCCATGATGCATCTTCAAGGATATGAACAAGAATGGCTAAGCACAATTGATTACAGTGCATCTAAACTCCAAAATCAGTCTCCACAATAGTCTACATGTTTCCTATTGCCAAATGGGTCCTTTAGAGTAGTGAGAAAAGATCTTCACCCTGAAACGTACAGTGTCCCTTTTCAGCAGGAAGTAGCTAAGAGAATAGATCATCCCCTTTTCCTTATGAATTAGGGTGAAGTCTCTCTCAAGGAGGAATGATAGGGAATGGCAAAGGACACACTGACAAAGGAAATTAATCAAAACTGGTTTTGACAAGCACTGTGGCAATGGGAAAATTAAAACAGACTTTTGGTGGGGGAAGAGGAATGAACTGGGGAGGGTAGAGAAAATAGTACAACAATGAATGAATGGAAATCCAAAATCTCTGTAAATGTTC
>NW_006399784.1:3713343-3722790 GCF_000299155.1 Elephantulus edwardii | reverse complement strand
ATATTAGTGTTAATATTTATATTTATACATATATGTATGTATATTGTTTTCACAGGACAATCTAAGAGAAGTTGGATAATGAAGATATAATATTATGAAACATTATTAAAGTGTATAAAGACTGTCAGGCAAAATATTGTAAGACAGCATAAAGAAGAGTAAGCAAACTTGATAGTCAACCATCTGAAATCACAATTAACATTAGATTTTCCAGTTAGTAAACCACATACTTATTTTTCATGATGTACATAGTTCTGCTAATTTACTTACATAAAACACTAGTAATTCTATTTGACTTTCAAAATAACTAATCAGCAGTCATATGATTTATTTGCATATGTAATTCAACTTATGTATCTTTTCCTTTTTTTAAACTTTTTTCATGTGTATGAGAACTTGCTATAAATTGGTATTTCTCTACACTATCATAAAAATGGGAAAAAAAATCTGTGAAAACTTGGTAATTCTCTTTTTGCCAAATATTTTAAAGCATGCTTGAACTTTTCTTTTAAAATATTTTATCATACATTGCTGTTACAGGAATAAATTCTGTATACAGTTAGGATAAACATTAACAAAATTTAAAAGCTGATCACTATCTATATTATTAAGCCAATTTTCAATGGTGAATAACTCTGTATCAATAAAGGAGTGCCACCAGAAAGACATATAATTCATTAATAGGTTCAGAAAAGTAAAAGATCATACATATGAATAGAGAAATATCTAAACCAATTTCCTTTTAACAATTCAATCTGAAAGTGTCCGTTTATGTTATTTGAAGTAAATGAAGATGCATTTGCTCTTTAAGTATTAATTACTCAAGCCAATTATAAACTTTTAGTTCACAATAAAGTTTAAAGATGACTACTATAAGTTGTGGTTCATGTTCAACACATATAACAGTTGTTTTAATAAATGACATTCGATTTCTAAAGCAAATAATTATCAGTGACTAAATTACATGTTGGCTTGCCACTGCTTCCCATAAAAACTGGCATAGCTCTTTCTTCTCCCTGATCTATCCCTTTTCAAGAAACATATTTAACAGCTGTGGATATAAACAAGGCACATTTGGCAAAAGTAGGAACCAGATGCCAAAAGCTGAATGTATGCTCTGTTCAAAGCATCAGGGTCTGTTGCTAACTCCTTGGTGTCACCTCATTGACTTCCTTTCGAGATCCTCTACTGGCAGACAATAGAGGTGCATCTGGAAATAGTGTTGAGAGCATAGTAATGTGACCTACTCTTGGCTAATTTGTTAGATTACATGCACTTTTAGGTGGCTTCTTGTTTATAAGATTGTATTGGTGTAAAATAATGTTATGAAACTATATATCTTGCTTTAATCTATTTTAAAAACAATGTCAGTGATTAAAAATAGAAATATTAGTGAAATGTAATAGCTTATATGAATGCATAACATGAGTATCTGAAAGAGTTAATCCTTGCAAAAGACTCTAAAATAATAAAATAGCTTAGCAAAACAGTGAAGGAATATGCCAGAAAATTTGTGGTTTTTATTTATCTAGACCTCTCCAAAGTGATAGAAATCACCTATGTCAGTCTAGATGCTAAGGTGCACTTGATTCAACATGATTTTCACAATTACTTGCTGTACATCAGAGAGCTGGACAATGACTAGGGATGAGGGAAGAAGAATTTACATATTTGAAAACACATTTTCGAATACATTTTCTATTTTATGGAAAAGAATAGTGAATACATTAAGCACTGCCAAGAGAACCTACAGGTCTGTCTTTAAGAGGATGAAACCAGTTGCTTCTTGGAGACAGATATTTTGAAGCTCTATCTCACATACTTTGAGAATATGGCCAGAAAAAACAAACAAACAAACAAACAAACAAAAAAACCAAAACACCAGGCCCTGGGGAAGAACATCATGCTTGGAAGGGTTCAGGGAAAGAACAAGAAAGGAAGACCTTGGATGAGATGGATTGACACAGTAACTGGGGCAATGAGGGTAGGTTTGTCAGAGAGAGTAAGACTGAGTCTGTATAGGGCAGAGTTAAGAGACATTGTATCTACGGTCACTATGAGTCACAACTCGATGCACACCACAAACACAACAAGACTAGGAGCTAAGAGATCATCTTAAAACATATCTCCTGAGTTCTAAAAGAGAGCATTGAAGGAAAGGACTTATGGAAAAGGTTAGCAAAACAAGCTAGGAGAAAAAGAACAATAGAGTAGACAAATCCTGAAGGCACTTAGGGCTGTACTTCACAATAGTTAGGAAGTATTTTGATTTTTTCCACCACAAAAGTACATTTTTAAGAGATTGAAAAAGTATTGACTCAGTGCTCTTCTTTACTAAGCAATCTAGACTTTTGTTTCTATTTTTATTCTTACCTTCTTCACAAATTCAGGGTTGTGGAGTCTACTTTGTCACCTTGTTAAATGAAAAAAGAGAAAACATTACCATTGTACATGGCTCCTATTCAGCCAAGGTACTGTCAAATTGCATTAGAAAGAACAGTAACCACATAGTGGAATAAAATCTCGGGTTTAGAATTTGAAGTGATGAACACTTTGTTACAATTAGCTACTGTGAAAATACCACTTATATTTGATGGCTTACATTTAGAAAAAAGGTAGAAACCACAACTGATATACGCAAAAAAATTGTTTATAAAATATTTCACTAAAAATATTATTAATTCCAAAAAAGACAGCTAGGTTTAATTTGTTTAATTTCATGTCCTAAATATTCTTTTTTAAAAAATAGACATTTTCACATTAATATTCATTCTCCATATAGGTTTGAAAACAGGAGTGGCATCCAATTCCTAAATAACATGCCTCCAGAAACTCTATGAATTTTGATAAATGTTGATAGATAGAGTAAGGCCTTTTGTTCATAGGGTCACTATGAGTCTTGCTCAACTTGAAGGAACTCAACAACTACAAAAACATATAGGTATTAATATAGTTTGTAACTCATTTTTATCTAAGAAAATTTTTCTCAGAAAATTAGGTAACTTTTTACAAAAACAAAGATAGAGACACATAGATCTAAGATTCTGTCCTTCTTCTGGATGATACACAGTGTAGTGTCTTGTTGATGGCGAACCTCGTTCAACAGGCTCCTTAAAACTTGTGTTTCAGAAGTGAATGAATACTCTGTGGACCTTAGTACAACTTTCTTGATTCACAAGCAAATCCCTAATTCTGACCATAGACAAAGCTCCTTTACAACTTCATGTCCTCATTTTCCTCTGTTAAAGTGATCTGCACCTACTCTAACACTTTGCTCTTTATCAATAATTTTTTCCCTTGATACAAGTACCCAAATGTTTACTTAAATTGTTGGTGTCTTATGTTTCTCATAGATTTGCTTAGGAAATTGTTTCTCTTGTAGTTTTGTGTCATTGAATCAACTGTAACCCATAATCACCCAGTGAATCTGTACGATCATTGTGCTGTGCCATCCTCATCATCCTTAATATGTTTTATACAAGGTTACAGTCACTGTGTCCAGCCATCTTGTTGAGGGTACCCCTCTCAATTGCAGACTCTCCACCTTGCCACAAATCAAATGATATCTTTTCCCCTTCCTAAAAACACACCCAAACTGTCATTGTTTTTATGTGCTGTCAAGTCACTTGCGATTCTTAGCGACCCTATGTACAACAGCTCTAAACCCTGCTCTATCCTGTGCCAATCATCACACTGTCTTCAATACACCCATCCTGATTATCCCAGTCACTGAATCAATCCACCTCATACAGGGTCTCCCCTTCCTGAGCCATCCCTCAACCCTCCCAAGCATGATGTCCCTCTCCAAGGAACTCTCCCTCCTTACAACATAGCCAAAGTATGCCAGACGAAGCTCCAGAATCCTTGCCTCCAGGGAGCAGCCTGGTTTAACCCTCTCTAGGAAGAATCTGTTTGTTTTCTTGGCAGTCCACAGTACATTCAATATTCTTCTCCAGCACCACAGCTCAAATGCATCAATTATTCTATCCTCCCTAGTCATTGTCCAACTCTCTGATGCATAACAAGTGATTGCAAAGACCATAGCCTGTATCAGATGCACTTTAGTCTCCAGAGTGACACCTTTGCTCTTCAATACCCTGAAGAGGTCCCTAAGAGCCGACTTTCCCATCACAATATGTTTTCTTATTTCCTAGCTATTGGTGCCAAGAGTGTTGACCCAAACTATGAGGCAAAATTTCATTATCCTTGTGTCTAAGGAGCATTGTAGTTACACTTTCTCCAAGACATATGGGTTTGCTCATTTAACAGTTTACAGGGTACTCAGTATTCTTCTCTAGTACCATAACTCAAAGGCTTTAATTCTTCTTCTATCATCCTTAGTCATTGTCCAATTTTCAGATTCACAGCAAACAGTTGAAAAGATCATGGATTGGATCAAGTGCATCTTAGTCTTTAAACTGATGTTGTTGCTCTTGAGAAATTTGAAAAGGTCTTTAATGGCAGATTTTCCATCTTATCATTTCTATACTGCTTCTACCATGAGTGCTGATGGTGGGTATAAATAAGATTAAATTGTTGACAATTTCAATCCTTTCTCTATGTATTATGATGGTGTCTACTACCCAGTGGTGAGAATTTTTGTTTTCTTAGTGTTGACATGTAATTCATGCTTAAGCCTGTAATCCTCGATCTTCTCCGGTAAGTACTTCAAGTCTTCGTCAATTTTAGTGAGCAGTAATATATCTTCTGCATAACTTCTCAATAACAAGTTGACAATCTTCCACTTATCATGATGTCAAATTCTCCAAAATGTCCCATGTCCTGAATGATTTGTTCAACATACATTAATGAATAGATGTGGAGACAGAAGACTACCTGACACACATCTTTCTTGATTTTAAACCATGCATTATTTCCTTGCTTTGCTCAGAGAACAGTACTTGGTCTACATATAAATTTTATATCAGCACCATTACGTGTTCTGGAATTTCCATTCTTCTCAGTGTTACCCATAATTTATTGTGGTACAACAGATTTCCCAGTGCAATTTGTATTTTGGTTTCCTGACTTCTGGTGCCAAGATTGTTGATAGTGGAGCCAAGTAAGATGAAATTGTTAACAAACTATATTTCTTCTCCAGCTCTCATAGTTGGCCTCATGGTGAGAGTCTTTGTCTTTTTTATGGTTAATTTTAATCTATATGGGAGACTATAGTCCTTGACTTGCCATAGCAAGAGCTTCAGTTTAAGCAAGCAAGGTTGAGTCATCTACATAATGCAGCTTGTTGAGGAGTATTCCTTCAATCTTGATGCCACATTCCTCCTCATAAAGTCCATTCTCCCAAATAATCTGTTATGCATATAGATTTTTCAATACAAAGTGGAGACAAGATGCAGCCCTGATATAATCCTTTCCTGGTTTTGAACCCTGCATTGTTTTCTTGCTCTGTTCTGAGGACAACTTCCTGATCCAAGTATGGGTTTTGCATGAACACAATCAAGTGTCTTGGATTTCCATTCTATTCAAGGTTAGCCACTATTTGTTGTAATCCACACAGTCTCATGCCTTTGCATAGTTAATGAAACAGATAGATATTCTTCTGGTACTCTGCTTTCTGCCAAAATCCATCTGACATTAGTGGTAATGTCTCTAGTGCAATAACTCTTTTTTAAACCCAGCTTGTATTTCTGGTAGTTCTCAGTCAATTTACTGTTCCAGCCATTTTTTTATAGTCTTCAGCAGGATTTTACTTGTGTGTAACACTAGTGATATTATTCATTAATTTTTACACTCTCAGGTCACCTTCCCCCACCCTCCGAATGAGAATAAATATGAGTCTCTCCAGTCAGTTGGCCAGGTAATTGTTCTCCAGATTTGTTGGCACATACTGTTGAGCACATCTAGGGCAGTATCTCTTTGTTGAAATATGTCAATTGGCATCCATAAATTCCTGGTGCCTTGCTTTGTGCCAAGTCCTTCAGATCAGCTCTTTCATCACCATTGCCCCTTTGTCATATATTGAAATGTTAGATGGTAACAACATACTTAGAGATATTATGTAGCAATAAGGTTATCAGGACTCAGAAAAGTGTCCTTCTGATGAATACGAAATTGCTATGAGCACATAGAGTAAACAACAAGAAGAATTTCAGGAAAAATGTGTGGTGGGCACTACTTTTATTGTTTTTAATTTTTTTGTACTGTAGTTCATAATGCTTGAATCTATGAATAAACAAATAAATAAATATATTAATCTAGTCATAATTAAAGAAAGTCTTTAAGAAGGAAGAGATTATGCTATGTATTATCCAATTTGAGAACAGGGGAGTAGTCTATAAACATTTCATTGAAGTGCAAAAATGAACATAAAAAATCTAATATAGATTGATGTTGCTTATACCATAAAACCTTAAATGATTTTTAGATGAAAATATCTATGATGGACACAGGCACAGGCAGTGGGTGGGAAGGGTGGTGATAAAAGACCCGTGGGACTGTTGTTTGATGTGGAAAATAGGAATTCTAATAAGAACTTTTATTGATACAAATAGTTTTAGGATCCACAGGATCTTAAACCCGTACTGCTTTACTGAAATTTGACTGAGTCTTCACTGGTCCTGCTAGACCCAGGTCCCTGCTCGGGGGCACTGGGTAGGGGCCACTGAGTGAGAACTGCTGAGTGGGAGACGGACAGCTGAAATTTGATCAGGGACCTCAGTCATGAGCACACCTGGGCAGCTAAGGTCTGAGTGAGGTCCCTCAAGTGGTTGACCCACCCTGGTGATTATTTCACCCCCCTTCCTGCCCCACCCCATTTGGCTCCACACCTGTGCCTACACAACCAGTCAATCAACCTGCCTTTAATCCAGAGTACCTACATCTGATTTACGTACAAAATGCTGCTCTCACAGGCTCTGAACTGACCCTTTCCTTGAGTCCTTGAGTACACACTACACAATTGCAAAACAAGATGTGACCACCCAAGGGTGACATAGTAGCAATGGATTTCCTAAAGCCAGAAAGTCTGATGGAACTTTCTGATGCAGAATTTAAAAGAACAATGATTGGATATTTTCAATGGATGAAAAACAAACTCAAAGAACTATAAGATAATACAATGAAAAACCAGGAGGAGCTAAAAAAACGTAATAATCCAGAACAATGCAGATAAAACAAATGAAGCACTAGAGGCACTGGAAAAATCAAGAAACCATGATCCAAAGTATGAGATCCAATGTTTCAGATGTTGTCAACATGATGGAGGGACACAAAAGTAGATTTGAAGAGACAGAACACAAAACCAGTGAAATAGAAGATAGAATTGTCACCACTGATGTGCTAGAGCAAAAAGCAGAATCAAAAAAGAAGGAAAAAAGAAGAAAATCTAAGAATAATGTGCAACACCATCAAAAGAAAAAACTTGTGCATTATTGGAATCCCAGAATAGGCAGAAGCAAATCAAACACTGGAAAAAGTTGTGTAATAATTACTAGAGGAAAACTTCCCCGGCATAATTAAGAATGAGAGAATATATATTCAAGAAGCTAAGCGAACACCATATAGAATAGACCCCAAAAGAAAAACACCAGGGCATATCACAGTTAAATTTGCCAGGAGCAAAGATAAGGAGAGAATCCTGAAAGCAGCAAGAGAGAAACAAAAAGTAACCTACAAAGGAGAACAGATAAGATTAAGTACCGATTTCTTAGCAGAAACCAAGTGTGCAAGAAGAGAGTGGAAAGACATATATCCATATATTCATATATCAAATACTCAAAGAATGCAAATGTCAACCAAGAATACTGTACCCAGCAAAATTATCCATCAAATATGAAGGAGAGATCACGATATCCCCAGAAAAACAGAACCTAAGAGAGTTTGTAAAAACAAGACCAGCTTTGCAGGAAACACTGAGAGATCTCCTTCTTACAGACTTACCACAGACAGCAGCATGGACCAAAGTATCTAACAACAACACAAAAAGGAATTCAACAAAATGATAGCAATAAAACCCTGACTTTCAATAATCACACTGAATGTGAATGGTTTGAATGCACCATTGAAGAGAAGAAGAGTAGCAGATTGTATAAAAAACCAAAATCCATCAATATGTTTTCTACAAGAGACACACCTAAAAAGTGAAGATAAAGAAAGACTAAAAATAAAAGGATGGGAAAATATATATCAAGCAAATGGCAACCAGAAAAAAGCAGGAGTAGCAAAATTAATCTCCGATAAAATAAATTTCAAAGCAAAAACCATCACAAAGGATGAGGAAGGTCACTACATAATGATTAAAGGGTCAATAGAACAAGAGACATAACAATAATAAATATCTATGCAACAAATGAAAGACCTGCAAAATATAATAAACAAACATTAACAAAACTGAAAAAGGAAATAGACAACACTATGAGAGTCGTTGGAGACTTCAATACTCCTCTCTCAAGAAAAGATAGAACTACCATGGAAAAACTTAACAAAAATGCTCAAGAATTAAGCTACACAATAAACAAACTTGACCTCATAGATATTTATAGGCTAATGCACCCCAAAAAAACCACAGTATACCTTCTTCTCCAATGTACATGGAACATTCTCCAGAATAGATCACATTTTAGGTCACAAGGCAATCATCAATAAATTAAAAAACACAGAAATAATTCAAAGCATTTTCTCAGACCATAATGCCACAAAATTAGAAATTATTAAACAAGAGAATAAAGAAGAAAAAAAACATACATCTGGAAGCTGAACAACAATTGCTTGAACATGACAGGGTACTAGAAGAAATAAAAAATGAAATTAAAAATTTATTGAAACAAATCACAATGAAAACACCACTTACCAAGACCTCTGGGAAATAGCCAAAGCAGTAATCAGAGGTCAATTTATAGCAATAAGCAAGCAGATCAAAGGCAAGTAAAACAGACCATTGACTCTCTAAACCAACATCTCCAGCAAATTGAAAAAGAATAGCAAGAAAACTTAACACCGTATAAAAAACGGAAATTATAAAAATTAGAGCAGAAATAAATGAAATAGAAAACAGAAAAAATCAATTGAAACTATAAACAAAACTAGAAGTTGGTCTTTGAAAAGGTCAATAAAATTGACAAACCACTAGCAAAACTAACAAAAAACAGGAGGAAAAGACACAAATAATATGAATAAGAGATAAAATGGACAACATCACAACAGAACCAAAAATATTAAAAGGCTAATATTGGATTATTATGAAACATTGTACTCAAAAATATGAAAATCTAGAGGAAATGGACAAATACTTAGAAATGCACAACCTACCTAAACTGACACCAACCAAAATTGAACACCTGAACAGACCCATTACAAAAGAAGAAACTGAAAAGGTAATAAAACAACTTCCAGACAAAAAAAGTCCCGGACCAGATGGCTCTACAAGTGAATTTTATCAAACATTCCCAGAAGAACTGTTACCAATCCTACATAAGCTATTTCAGAAAA
>NW_006399784.1:3711374-3712880 GCF_000299155.1 Elephantulus edwardii | reverse complement strand
GCTAAAGGCATTCCCTTTAAGAACAGGAACTAGGCAAAGATGTCAATTATCATCTTTCCTATTCAGTATTGTATTGGAAGTCTTGGTGGTAGCAATAAGACAAGAGAAGGAAATAAGAGGAATCCAAATTGGAAAAAAGGAGATAAAATTATCTCTCTATGCAGATGATATGATAATATACTTAGAAAACCCTGAAAGCTCAGCAAGAAAATTATTGGACATGGCTGACCAATTCAGCAAAGTAGCAGGATACAAGATCAATATACAAAAAGTCGCTTGGATTTCTCTACAGTGACAAAGAGAATTCAGAGTTGGAGCTAAGAAAAACAATACCCTTCACAATAGCTAATGACAAGATTAAATACTTGGGAGTAAAACTAATCAGAAGCACAAAGGATCCGTTTAAAGAAAATTACAAAACATTATTGCAAGAAAGAAAAAGAGACCTGGGGAAGTGGAAGAATATCCCTTGCTCATGTATAAGAAGACTCAATATGGTGAAAATGGCAACACTATCAAAGGCAATTAATTATATGTTCAATGCAAGCCCAATACAAATACCAATCCCATTCTTTAAGGACATGGAAAAGGTAATCTCCAGTTTCATTTGCAATGAAAAGAAGCAAAGCACACGTTAAAAATAGAATTAAGGTAGGAGGCACCTTTCTCCCTGATTTCAAATATTACCACACAGCCATGGTGGTTAAGACAGTATGGTACTGGTATAACGACAGATACATAGATCAATGGAATAGAATTGAGAACCCGGAAATAAGCCCATCTACCTATGGTCAACTGATTTTTGACAAGAAGATGAAATCAGTTAAGTGGGGAAATGACAGCCTTTTTAACAAATGGTGCTGGCAAAATAAGAAAGCTATCTGCAGAAAACTCAAGCAAGATCCACACCTCTCTCCATATACAAAAACCAACGCAAGGTGGATCATGGACCTAGGACTAAAACCAAGGACTATAAACCTCATGCAATATCATTCAAAATGGTTGACTTTGAAGAACATTATGCTGAATGAAGTATCCCAGTCAAAAACGGACAAATAATGCATGGTGCCACTGTTGTAAAACAGAACTGACCTTGGGGTTCGGGAGAGACTGAGAAAGATGGGTTCAATACACTGCACTGCAGCAGAAGAGGGAGAAAACTGTTTAAAAGGGATATGTGATTAGGTATTTCTGTCATAACAGGAGTCTAGAGCGATGGCTAGATGGTGGAGTGGACCTGGGGGAGGGTTTGTAAAACAATGAAAGGATTTTTATTTTACTTTTCCAAGAGGGTAGTGTTCCAGGGCGGGGTGGGGGGGTTGTGAGAGAGGCTTGGGAGAGGAGAAGTGTGCAACAATGAATGAATGGAAATCCAAAACCTCTGTAAATTTTTACTGAAATTAATAATAAATTTATATTTTAAAAAGCTATAAATGAAATTATCAAGAAATCAAACAATGTATGTACATCTACAAGTATGTATATAATATATGTACATTACATCTG
>NW_006399784.1:3694799-3709226 GCF_000299155.1 Elephantulus edwardii | reverse complement strand
ATGTCAGATAAGGGACTTATATCTGGAATTTATAAAATACTTGAGCACCACAATAAGGTAAAGGTAAATTGAGAAATGGTCACATGATATGAACAGATACTTCACCAAAGAAGACATTCAGATGGCCAACCAGCACATGAAAAAATGTTCAAAATTCCTAGCTCTAAGAAAGATGAAAATCAAAACAACTATGAGATATCATCTCACCGCACAAAGAATAGAAAAAATTAATATAACATCAAGCAACAAATGCTGGCAAGGATGTGGAGAAACTGGAACTTTAATTCACTGTTGGTGGGAATGTAAAATGGTGCAACCATTGTGGAAAGCGGTGTGGTGCTTTCTCAAAAAGTTGCAAATAGAGATAACATTTTACCCAGCTATCCCATTACTGGGAATATACTCCAGAGAGACCATAACTGCCCTCCAAGCAGATATATGCACACCCATGTTTATCGCAGCTTTGTTTACAATAGCAAAGAGTTGGAAGCAACCTAAGTGCCCATCAACAAATGAATGGGTAGAGAAGCTGTCATATATTCACACTCATGCAATCTTATTGAAAATGGGTGACCCTGGTGGACATTATGCTGAGTGAAATATCTCAGTCACAAAAGAACAAATTCACCATGGTGCTACTGTTACAGAATGGGACTGACATCAGGGTTGGGATAAGACTGAGAAAAATTGGATAAATTATGTATACTGCATTGAAACAGATGAGGGAAAGAACAGATTAGAGGCGATACATGATTGAGTACTATGGTTAGCACAGGAGTCCTCAATTAAGGTTGCGTAGAGAAGTGTGCTCAGGGCGGGGGGAACAGAGGAATTGTATACCAATGAAGGGATTTTTTTTTCTTTTCAAAGAGAGGAGCTAACTGGTGGGCCAGGGTGGGCAGGAAGAAAAGTGCAACAATGTATGAATGGAAATCCAAAATCTTTATAAATGTATATTAAAATTAATAAAAATGAAAAAATGGGGGACTGGAATGCAAAATGTGCAGAACAGGGACGAAATGTCAGTAGTCAGATAACATGAACTTGGTGACAGTAATGAGCCTTGAGATATAATGATAGACTTTTGGAATAAAAATGTTGTTGACAGGGAAGAAATATCAGTAGTCATAAACCATGGACTTAATGACACAAATGAGGTTTGAGATAGAATAATATATGTTAGTATAATTATTTATTCATTGTTAATAACTGTAATAAGAATCATAAATGGCAACTATACACATGGATTTTCTGATGTTACACATAGGAAGCAGATTGACTACATCTGTGGAAAATATCTCTTGAGAAGCTCAATTTCAGCTGTTAAAACTAGGTCAGATGCTGATTGTAGAACAGATCATCAGCAATTAATATGAAAGTTCAAACTAAATAAAAGAAAATTAAATCAAATCCACAAGAACCAAAATGAGACTTGAGTCAATCCCACCTGAATTTAAAAATCACTTCAGGAAAATGTTTGAGGTTTTGCACACTAATGACCAAAGACCAAATGAGCTTTGGGAGGACATTAAGAATATAGTTCATGAAAAAAAGCAAGAGGTCATAGCAAAGACAGAGGAGGAAGACAAAAATATCAAGATGGATGTCAGTAGAGACCTAAATATTGCACTACAGCACTGAGAATCCAAAGCAAAGGGGAGAAATAAGAAAGTCAAAAAGCTAAACAGAAGACTTCAAAAGACAACTCAAGAAGACAAAGCAAAATATTATGAAAAAATGTTCAAAGAGCTGGAGCTGGAAAACCAAAAGTGCCAGACTCCTTTGGTATTTCTTAAGGTAAAAGAACTGAAGAATAAATTCAAGCTTGAGTTGCAATACTTAAGAATGCTGTGAGCATAATATTGAATGATCCAGGAAGCATGAAAATAATTTGGAAGGAGTACACACACAGAATCACCGTACAAAAAAGAATTGACTGACATAAATAATTTCATGAAGTGACGTGTGATCAAGTGATCATGTGATGAAGGAAAAAGTTTAAGCTTCTCTGAGCTTGGATAAAAACGAGGCCCCAGGGATTGATGGGATACTGCTTGGCATAGTTCAACAGACAGTTGCTGCCGTAAACATGCTCACTAAGTTATACTAAGACATCTAGAGGACAACTAACTGGCTAACTTCCTGGAATATATCCATATTTGTTCCCATTACAAAAAAGGGTGATTAAATAGAGTGTGGAAATTATTGAACAATATCACTGATGTCACACACAAACAAAACCCTGTTGAAAATATTAAAAAAATGACTTGAACACTATAGTGATAGAGACCTACCAGACATACAAGTTGTATTTAGAAAAGGCTATAGTATCAGAACCCTATGAACCTGGAGAGAGGATGAGAGGCACCCAAGCGTCGAAACTCTCCTTCATAGGGTTGCTGTGAGTTACCTGCGACTCAACGGCACTTAACAACAACAACAACATGGCATCAGAGATATTATCACCATTGCCAGACAGATCTTGGCTGAAAGAAATGAAAATCAGAGGAATTCCTATCTCTGTTTCAGTGACATTGCAAAGGCATTTGTGTTGATCATGTTAAATTGTGCTAACCTTAAGAAGAATGGAAATGTCAGAATACTGGATTGTGCTCATGTGAAACCTGTATTGAGGACAGGAAGTAGTAGTAAGAACATGGCAAGGAAACACTGAATATTCAAAATCAGGAAAGGAGTGCGTCAAGGATACATCTTATCTTCATACCTTTTCAATCTATATGCAGAGCAGATCATTCAGGTGTCTGGGATTTGTAAGGAAGAATGTGCATCAGGATTGAAGGAAGATTCATAAACAACCCACATTATACAGATGACTTAATATTCTTCATCGAAACCTAGGAGGACCTGAAGTGTTTGCTGTAGAAAATCAAGGGCTCTCGTCTTCAATATGGATTGAAGCTCAAAATCAATAAGATAAAGATATTTCCCATTAATATGGTGATAGCACCATGATAGATAGAGAAGAGATTGAATTTGTTAACAATATCACTTCACTTGACCCCAGAATCAACACTCTTCACATCAGCAGTCAGGAAATCAAAAGACCAATTGCATTGGGGAAATCTGCTGTCAGGCACCTTTGTAAAGTGCTAAAGAGCAACAATGTCAATCTAGATACTAAGATGTGACTGATCCATGCTAAATAGTCTTCAAATTACTTGTTGTGCATCAGAGAGCTAGACATTGATTAGAGTTGATAGAAGAATCAATGCCTTTGAGTTGTGATGCAGGAGAAGATCAATTGAATATAACATGGACTGCCAAAGGAACAGGTCTGTTCTAGAGAGTGAAGCCAAGTTTCTTCTTGAAGGCAAGGATTTTGAAGTTCTGTCTCATTTACTCATACTCATACATAATTTCATATTCCTTGGAATAGGACATCATGCTTAGAAGGATAGAGGGTCAGAGCAGAAGAGGAAGAGCCTTGATGAGATGGATGGTTAAATGGGTTAATGGAGATAAATGTATTAAGACAGTGAGATTGCCTTAGCATAGGGCAGAGTTCAGAGCTAGGGTGCATAGGTTCACTATGAGTCTCAGGTAACTTACCAGCATATCACAAGAGTAACAACAACAAAAACCACAATAATGTTGCCTATTATTCCATGGTGCGAATTTCTCTGTTTCCTTAGCATTCAGATATTGAAGCTTATAGTCATTCTTTTGCAATAAATGCTTCAAGCCCTCATTATTTCAGCAAGCAATGCTGTGTCATCTTCAGAAAAAAAGAGTATGAATACATCTCTCTTAAATTCTGAAGCCACATACTCCATAGAGTTCAGATTTTTTAGTAATTTGTTCTGCATCCAGATTAAGTATCGAGAAAGGATATAATCCCGAAGTACAGTCAGTACCAGCAATCAGAAGATTAAGAAATGTATCACACTGGGAAAGTCTGTAGCCAAAGCCATGGTCTTCTCAATCACTTGCAATGCATCTAAGAGCTGGTCAATAACTAAAGATAACAGAAGAAGAATTGATGCCTCTGAGTTGTAGTGCTGAATTAGTATGAAGATTCAAGGTGGTGGTGGTAGGGGAGAGTGAAAGCAGAGGAGTGAGGGTGAGTGAGGGGGTGAGGCATTAATCATAGGGTTGCACAATTCGATAGGTGAAGAAGTGTTAAGGAAATGAAAAGAAACTTGTGTGAAAAACCATGTATTAGAATCTTGTGAATAAATCAGTATAAAAGTTTAAATTTAAAAAAAAAAAAACAACCAAAAAGCAAACAAACCAAAAATGAGCATTGCATTCCCATGAACTGCCAAAGAACAAACAGATATGTTTTGGTGAAGGTACACCCAGAGTGCTCCTTGGAGGTAAAGATGAAAAAGCTTTGTTTCACATAATTTGAGAATGTTGCAAGGAAGGTCTGTTCCTTGGAGAGGATCATAATGCTTAGAAAGGTGGAAGGTCAACAAAAGTGAGTAAGATTCTCAACCAGATGGATTGAGGCAGTGACTGCTTAAATATGTCAGAGATTCAGAAGACGGCACAGGATAGGACATAGATCTGTTGGTCACAGCATCACTGTCATACTCAAGATATAACAATACCTAATGGCAACAAGAAACACCCACTCTTGTGGGGGTTATATTTAGATAGCGTGGCATTTAGAAAAATGTTTCTATATCAAATACTTGATTTAACATTTAAACTATCAATGTTAAAATGTTTAAAAATAAAAATCATTTATTTGAACATTAATACAAAAGAGGGTAACACCTACTGGTTTAATAATATTTTAATATAAAAGTTGGTGATGGTTTCAAGCAATGTTATGTCAGTTTTAAAGTTGAAAACATTTACATTAAGAATACTCAATATGATGTACTGAACCTAAACTGCCGAGTCTACAGAATAAGACACTGCTAAATACAGCCAGAAATACAAAGCTGAAGAGGATAAAATTGATGAATGGGACCATCTAAAGATTAAATCCCTGTGTGCATCAAAAACATTTTCCAACAGAGTGAAAAGAAAACTTACTGACAGGGAAAAAAACATTTGGTAATACCATTTCAGACAAGGGTATCTCATAAAAATTTACGGAATCCTACAGGGCCTCCACAAGAAAGAGACTGGTAACACAATTACAAAATGGACAAAAGATATGGAAAGAATTTTCACTGAGGAAGATATTCGCAGGGTCAATAGACCCAGGAAGAAATGCTCAAAACACTGGCAATAAGAGAGATACAAACCAAAACTACAATGAGATGTCATCTCACTCTAGAAGCAGTGGCAATTTTTAACCGGACGGCAAATAATAAATGTTCGAGGGGATGTGGAAAGATATAAACTCTTTTTGAACTTTTTCTCTATTAATCTGTATTTCAGTCAGTATCTTTTTTAAAAAGGAGCATAAAACCTATTTTATTTTCAAACAACAGTGGGCCAGATCTGTTACAAACTATACTATTTGACTATTGTTATTTTTAAATTTTTTTATTATTATTAATTTTAATGAAAATTTACAGAGACTTTGGATTTCCATTCATTCATTGTTGCACTTTTCTCCCTGCCCCATAGTACACTCTTCTCTTTGAAAAGTAAAATTCTTTCATTGTTTTACAATCCCTCCCCCTAGGTCCACTCCACTACGCAGTCTTCATTCTGGACTCCTGTCATGACAGTAGTATCTAATTACATATCCTCTTTAAACAGTTCTCTCCCCCATCTGTTTCCATGCAGTGTACATTATTTATCTCAGCTTTCTCAGTCTCCCCTGAACCCTGATGTCAGTCCTGTTTTACAACAGTGGCACTGTGCAGTATTTGTCCCTGTGTGACTGATATATTCCACTCAGCACAATATCCACCAGGGTCACCTATTTTGAATAATATTGCATTAGTTCTTTGTTTTTCAATACAGCATAGTATTCCATTGTATGGATATACCACAGCTTATCTATCCATTCATTTGTTGATGGGAACTTAGGTTGCTTCCATCTCCTTGCTATTGTGAACAAAGCCACAATAAACATGGGTTTGCATATATCTGCTTGGAGGGCAGTTATGGTCTCTCTGGGGTATAATTTCAGTAGTGGAATTGCTGGGTCAAATGGTATCTCTATTTGCAACTTTTTGAGAAAGCATCACACCGCCTTCCACGGTGGTTGCACCATTTTACACTCCCACCAACAGTGAATAAGGGTTCCAGTTTTTCCACAACCTCGCCAGCATTTGTTGCTAGCTGTTCTGTTAAATTTTGCTGTTCTGACTGGGGTGAGACGATAACTCACAGTTGTTTTGATTTGCATCTCTCTTAGAACCAGGGATTTTGAACATTTCTTCATGTTCATGTGCTTGTTGGTGATCTGAATGTCTTCTTTGGTGAAGTGTCTGTTCATATCCTGTGCCCATTTGTCAGTTGGATTGTTTACCTTTATCTTATTGTGGTGGAAACTCTTATAAACTGTTGATGGAATTGAAAAATAATATAAACACTCTGGAAGACATTTTGATATTTTTCAAAAAAGCTGGACATTGAATTCATTCCAAATGATTTAGCTAGTCCACTGCTTGGAATATACTCTGAGAAAATGAGAACTGCAGCACAAATGGAGATTTTTTTTACATCAATGTTCACAGTAGCATTATCACCATCCCATGAACATGTAAAAAGCTGAAATACCCATCCACAATCGAATGGATTGAGAAATAATGGCACATTTACACAAAGGAATATTATTATGTAGCACACAGGATTAATGATTTTTAAAATCACTATCTTAATTGGGAGGGACTGGAGAGCATTATGCTAAGTGAACTAACTCAGTCCCATAAAGACAAATACTATATAAGACCATTATTGCAGGAAAAATAAGGATAATTAGCAAGGAGTGTATGAGGGGAGGAATGTGGGAGGAGAGGTGTGATGATTGGGGGGTACTCATAGGGTAACACAATTTGATGGGTGGAAGGATGTGTAAGAAAAGAAATTGGAAAGATCTGGTAAGAAAATCAATGTATATGCCATTTGTAAGTAAATAACCATAAAATAAAAATTTTACTAATAAAAGAACTGAATCTAAAGAGATGAAATCAGGAGCATCAGATGGGAGAATTCGGAGCCAAGCAAGTTTAAGGGAATATTAATTATGCTGTTGTTGTTATGTGCTGTTGAGTTGCTTTTGACTAATAATAACCCTATGTACAATAGCCCTGAAACCTGCTCTATCCTGTGTCAACTTCACTATCTCTGACACATCCAACCTTATTACCACAGTCACTGTATCAATCCACCTCATCAATGATCTCCCTCTTTTTCCCCATCCCTCCACCCTTCCAAGCATGATGTTCCTCTCCAAGGACCAATCCCTCCTTGCAACGTGCCCAAAGTATGTCAGATGAAGCCTCAGAATCCTAACAGCATGGCTTCATGCTCTCTAGGACTAACATATTTGTTCTCCTGGCAGTCTATGGTCTATTCAACATTCTTCTCCAGCAACACAGTTCAAAGCATCAGTTATCTTTCTATCATTCTTAGTCATTACCCAGCTCTCTGACACATAGCAAACAATTGCAAAGACTATGGCCTAGATCAACTGCACCTTAGTCTCCAGATATACATCATTGCTGTTCAGTACTCTGGAGAGGTCCCTGGTAGCCGACTTTCCCGATTGTAATTCATCTCTTGGTTTCCTAGCTGCTGGTATCAGGAGTGTTGATTGTGGAGACAAGCAAACTAAAGCTGTCAACAATCACAATCTCTTCACAATCTATCAAAATGCTACCAATTGGCCTAGTGGTGAGAATCTTTGTTTTCTTGATGTTGAGCTTCAATCGTTATTGAAGACTGAAGTCCTTGATGTTCTGTAGCAAGCACTTAAGGTCTTTTTCCGTTTCAACCAGCAGGGTTGTGTCATCTGCATATATAGGTTGTTGATGAATCTTGCTCCAACCCTGAATCCACATTCCTTTTCATATAGCCCAGCCTCCTGGTTGGTGGGTTCTGCATAAAGATTGAAAAGATAGGGAGACAGAATACATCCTGGGCATACACCCTTACAGATTGTGGACCATGCAGTATCTCCTTGCTCTGTTCTCATTACTCCCTCTGGTCCAAGTACAGGTTCCGCTTATCAAATAGAAATGTGTATTATTGGAGCTATTCAACTGTAGAACTAAATGGAGAACAAGCATAAAAATAAAATGCCATTGTTGATAGCCCCTATGTTTGTAGAATTTCTATAATTAGTACAGCACATTAATAAACAATTTTTAAGTAATGAAATTTAAGAATATTTATGGTTTTGAAATTTAGATGGAGCACTGGTAAACAAGAAAGCAGTTGCAAAATGCTATTAATCTAATGACACTAATCACATCTTTGGATAGATGAGAATTTCCCAACAGGTAAGAAAAGAGGTTCATTACATATAAGGACTTTAGAAAATATAGTAGAGAGTTCTTCAAGGGATAGAAGAAATGAATATAGGGTAAAAGGGAAGATTAGAGATCAATTAGTAAGTAATTTCTACACTCCTATTATCAGTTTATTCTGATAAACTTCAGATTTGTTCAGAAATAAGGGTATAGAATATATATTTGTGAAACTTGCAAGAGAAAATAAGAATTAAGGCTCAAACAGAGATTTGTACACCTATGTTCATAGCAGCGTTATTTACCATTGCAAAACCATAGAAACAGCTCAAATGTCCAAACACAATCAAATTGTTTGAGAAATTATGGTATATTCACACAATGGAATGCTATATAGCACAGATGAGCAATGATTTTGTAAATTGCTACCTAATTTGGGAGGGACTGCAGAGCATTATGCTGAGTGAACTAACTCAGTCCCACAAGGACAAATACTGTATAAAACAATTATTGTAGAACAAGTTTGAGGATCCAAGGAGGGCAGAAAGGCACAGAGGGCTATGGATGGGGGCGGTGGTGGCAAGAGAGAGGACTTAATCAAAGAGCCACACAATTTGATGGATGGAGGGAGCAGTGGTTAAAGGAAAGAGGAAAGATTCAGTGTGAAAAAACAACAACAACAATGTATACAAACTTTGTAAGTAAACTAGTATAAAATAAAAAATAAATAAATTAGGTGAGTACATATTCACCTAATACAAATATCAGAAGCAAACTCTGAATAATTTCTAACTATTTACATTTTTATATTAAAACAACATTGCTTAAGGCTTATATATGCTTCATATTATAATATCTCATACAAGTAAATTCCTGCTGAAGATTTTCCAAAAATGATAGGTTCAGTACATTGACAGAGAACTACAGAAGTACAAGCCAAATTTAGGAGAGAGAGGCTGTGACATTAGAGACATCATCGCCAACGACAGATGAATCTTGGCTGAAAGTAAAAAGTACCAGAGGAATGTCTATCTATGTTTCAATCATTATGCAAAGGCATTTTACTGTGTGAATCATGACAAGTAGTAGCTAACCTTCAGAAGAATGGGAATACCAGAGCACTTGATTGTGCTCATGCAAAACCTATCCTTGGATCAGCAATCAGTCTTCAAAATAGAGCAAGAAAACACTGAATGTTTCAAAATAGGAAATGTGTGTGTCGGGGATGTGTCCTGTCTCTATACTTTTTTATTCTGTATGCAGAACTGTGCTCAGGCTTTGAGTTCATAGGGTCACTATGAATCATCAATGGCTCGACGAGACCTAACAACAATAACAACAACATAGAGAGAGCTACGTTGGCCTAGTGGACAGAAAGTTATGCTACCAAGCCCAATGTGGGAGATTTTAATCTGCAACCCTCAGGCCTTGTTCAAATTGTTTTCTGTCAAACATTCTTCTAGGCGGTTTAGCACTGGTCTGTGCATTGCTGTACAGAAGTAACTTGTTGTTGCCGTGATGCTGAACACTGTGACAGTGATATCCCAAATGTGATAATGATTACCCATGGTGAACAATGTTTGCTGGAGCTTCCCAATTAAAACAAGCCTGGAACCAGGAGTGGCTTCCACTTCCTTAATGGCTTGTCTCTGGAAACTCTATGAACAGTGGTCAGGCCTTTTGTTCATAGGGTTGTTATGAGTTGTCTACAACTCAATGACACCTAACAACAACAACAACATGCACAACAAATCATTTAGGACTGGGCTTTATGAGAAATGTTGCATCAGGATTGATGAAAGACTCAATAACAACTTAAACTTTGCAAATGACACAACCTTGTTATGAGGAGGACGTGAAGCATTTGCTGCAGAAGGTTAAGGATTATAGTTTTCAACATCAAGAAGTCAAAGATTCTCCCCACTGTACCAATTGGCAGCACCATTGTAAATGGAGAGGAGATTAAGGTTGTTAACAATTTCAGCTTGCTTGATTTGACTTTTGGCACCCATTGGAGAAATCTGCTGAAAGTGTCCTCTCCAAAGTACTAAAGAGGAATAATGCCAGTCTAGAGACTAAGGGGTTCCTGATTCAGGACCTGGTCTTTGCAATTACTTCTATGCATCAGAAAGCTTGACAATGCTAAGAATGGCAGAAGAAGAATTATCACCTTTGCATTGAGGTGCTGGAAAAAATATTGAATATACTATGGACTGCCAAGAGAACAAAAAGATCTGTGCTGGAGAGGGTGAAACCAAGTTTCTCCTTGAAGCAAGGTTTTTGAAGTGTCATCTCACATACTTTAGGCACATTGTCAGGAGGGATCAATCTTTGGCAAATGTTGTCATGCTTGGAAAGGTAGAGGGACAGCACAGAAGATGAAGATCTCAGATGAGATGGATGGACATAGGAAAAGGGGTAATGGGGGTAGGTGTGTTGGAGTCAGTGAGACTGGCTCAGAGTAGGGCAAGTTTCATTGCTGCTGCACATAAGGTCACTTTGAGTTGCAGTTGACTCGATAGCATACAACAACAACAACATGATTTGTTTTATGACTGTACCCTGTTGTTTTTATGTGCCATTTAGTTGGTTGTGACTCATAGTGACCATATATACATTATCTCTGAAACTTACCCTATCCTGAGCCAGTCTCACTGATCTAATCCTATTTCTCTAGTCACTGAATCAATTCCTTTCATCCTGGTTCTTCCTTTCCTGTCATGTCCCTCTGAAAACAATGGTCCCTCTTGGCCACATGCTCATAGTATGTGGTCCTATTTATAAGTAGTGATAATCTAAATAGGTTTATTTTAAACAGAATATAGCCAATTTCATTGATGAAGACAGTTTTTCTTTGGAAAGATGTAATTTAATGGGAGAAAAAAATGAATATATTTCTCTTTCCTTGTTGTTGGAAATAAATTTATCATTTTAAGAATGGCAACATTCACTACAATAACTTCAGGCAGAAATAATTCTGAAATTATACATTATTCAAGTTTAGTGTACATCACATACTTTGGATTATATTCTTTCAAAATTATTTAAAATAATCTTTCATGTTCATGTTTTTCTATATAGATTGAACAATTTCACATGAAAATAAAACAATGTAATTGGAATTTAAACATCATGATTGGAATAAACTTTGGGGAAATTCAATTAGTATAACATGCTCTGTCTTCTCTGACTTAACACATAAGAAATTTGCATTATGTTAATTAAAGAATCTTTTACAGTGGAAAATTTGTGTGTATATGAAGATAAATGTACTCTAGGTTTACATGAAAGCTCATTTCGTGTTGAGGATAAGAGTAAATTAATCAGAAATCAATGCCAGTTTTAAACCTGGAATCCAGTCAATAGTTTTAGATGTTAATTAGGATCTAACTAAATGTTCTTCATGAAGATTTTAGATTATAATGAGAAAAAAGTGTTAACATTTTCTAAATTATATAAATTGGTGTGAACATTTTTGTTTCTAAAAACTCTATTGAGTATTGGCTAGTAACTGAGATATTTTCCTTGTTTCCTATAGACTGTTTACAATTTTAGTAAAACTATAGCATATATTTTAAAATAGTAGTTAATAAATTATTCCCTTTTGTTTTGACTTCTCAGTGCTCCAGTGCAATTTTCAGAGTATCATCTAATATCCATTTAGATTTTTTTCTTTTTCCTCTGCTTTTATGTTGACCTTTTGCTTTCTTCATAGATGATATCCTTGATACCATCCCATAACTCATCTGATTTTCCAGCATTGTTGTTCAGTGTTTTAAACCTATTCCTTAGATGATCTTGAAATTAGAATTGGTTCAAGAGCATATGTTGGTTCCTGTGGATATATTTTCTTTTTCTTTGGCTTCCGTTTTAATTTGTATATGACTAATTGATAGTCTGATCCACAGTCCTACCCTGGCCTAGGTTGACTGCCAATATTGAGCCTCTCAATGATTCCTTACACAAAGTCAATCTGATTCCTATGGAGATCACCAATTAAGACTCATGTGAAAAGTTGTCATTTGTGTCTTTTCCAGACTCATTTCTATCACTAATTCCAACTACTATTCCTTCTTCACTCATTCTTATTTTTGCATTCCAGTCACCAATTATCATTAATTCATCTTGATCACATGTTCAGTCAATTTCAGACTACAAGACTGAGTGAAAGTTTAATTTCATTCTCTTTGGCTCCAGATGTAGGAGCATATATTCGAATAATAGTGGTCTTAACAGATATTCTTTGTATGCATATGGATATTGGACACAGCTTTGTATTTCAGGATGGAACTTTAAGTTGATTTTTTTAATAGAAATATAATACTATTCTTCTATTTTTCTTTCCCTGCCTAGTAAACTATATGATTATCTGATTCAAAGTGGCCAAAGCTTATCCATTTGATCTCACTAATGCCTAATACATTAATGTTAATGCATTCCATTTAATTTGTAACAATTTCTGATTTATAACATTCAAACTATGTATATTTCATGTTCCAACTATTATAAAATGGTTTTTTTCCTCTTTGCAAAGTGTTAAAACCAAATGAGCAGAGAACTGGAATTGAAGAATAAAGAGGGAAGAACTCACTCTGCTTTTCTAAAACTGAGAGGACAGAAAAACAAATTTAAGTCTCATGTTGAAATATATTGAATGACCCAGAAAGCATCAGAAGAAGATGAGAGGAAGATCCAGTGTGAAAAATAATGCATAAAAACTTTTTAAGTAAACCAGTATAAATGAAAAGTTTTATTTTAAAAAACCTAAAAAGAAAGAAGATTGAGGGAATACACCAAATCACAATACCAAAAATAACTGATTTACACTGAAAAAATTCAGGAAGTATCATATGAGCAGGTGACAATTGTAATGAAGGAGGAAGTGGAAGATGGAATACCAACTGACCTGCTTCAATTAGCAGATGTAGACTTTCATGCACTCACCAGTCAGTCTATGTTAGAACATTTCGAGGACAGCTGTCTGGCTAATAGATTGGAAGAGATCCTTACTTGTTCCCATTCCCAAGAAAGGTGGCCCAACTGAACGTGGATTAATATCATTAATATTGTATACAAGGAAGGTGAGGATCATTAAAATGACTAGAAAAGTAAATAGATAGGGAACATCCAGAACTTCGAAGAGAATTTAGAAGAGGCCACAACACCAGGAAAATCATTGCTGATGTGAGTTGGATCTTGACTGAAAGTAAAGAATACCTGAAGAATGTCTATTTGTGTTTTATTGAATATGCAAAGACCTTTGTCTGTGTGGATCATAACAAGATTTGACTGACATTGAGAAGAAAGGAAGTCCCTGAACACTTAATTTTGCTCTTCAGAATCAGCAGGTATAGACGTATACCAGGAGGCTATTGTGCAAATAGAATGCGGGAACACTGCATGGTTTAAAATTGAGAAGTGAGTGTATCAGGGTTGTATTCTCTCTCCACAGCTATTCAATCTGTATGCTGAGCAAATTCTTTGAGAATCTGACTCCATGAAGAGGAGTATGACACCAGGATTTTAGAGACACTCATCAATCATGCATTGTATATATTAAAAATGTACATGCATGTATGAAAGTCCCCTCAATTGATTGAATACCAACCTATATATTTCAGCAAACAGATTTTTCCCTGAATGTTCTCGCTAGGTTGTACCAAGAAATATGGAGGACAACCCCCTGGTAAGCTGACCAAAAGACTTCCATATTTATTTCCATTCCAAAAAAGATGACTGGACAAAGTGTGGAAATTATATAAAAAAAATAACACACAAACAATATCCTGCTGAAGATTATCCAAAAAGTACTGGAAGAGTACATTGACAGAGAACTATTAGAAATAAAAGCTGAGTTTATAAGAGTTTGTGGCACTAGAGACATAGCAAGATTTTACTGAAGATTATCCAAAAATGACTGTAACAGCACATCAACAGAGAACTACCAGAAGTCCAGGCTGGGTTTAGAAGGGATCGTGGTACTAGAGATATTGTAGCTGATTTTAGATGGATCTTGTTGAAAGAAGGGAATACCTGAGGAATGTCTATCTGTGTTTCATTGACTATGCAAAGGCATTTGACT
>NW_006399784.1:3669441-3670819 GCF_000299155.1 Elephantulus edwardii | reverse complement strand
ACTCCTGCTTCCAAGCTGTTTTACTTGGGGAGCTCAAACAAACACTGTCCACCAAGGGTAATCATTATCACATTTGACACATCAATGTCACAGTGTTCAGCTTCACAGCAACCACTAGTTACCTCTGTAAAGCAAGTGGACAGACCAGGGCTCTTTGACCTAGAAGAATATCTGACCAAAACCAATTAAAAACAGGCCTGAGGGCCACAGATTAAAGTCACTTGGATTTGGCTACAGTATTTTACAATTCTGGCATGTCCAAATGCTGGCTGACTCTGGGCAGAGACTCCAATTAATCTGGCAAGTACTCTCTGCTTTTACCCACATGGGATGAAAAGAAAGCCATAAAAGCCAGAACGTTCCATATGTGTCCCTCTTTAAGACATGAGAGGCCATTCTGAGGTCCTGCTTTTTGACTGTTTTAAGTCTTTTTCTGTTTTCTCTTCCATTGATTTCAGTTCTTGTCCTTTCTACTAGAGACTGTGGGGCTATATTGTTGATCTTTTTCTGTTTGATGATTATATTGAATTAAGTAATTTATTTTGCTTCTTTTTTTCCCAATTAAACTATTTGCCTATTTGACCTGCCACTGAAAGATGAAGGATTACCTTAGCTGTATTCCTGAGGTTTGTATATGTTGTATTTTCATTTTCTTTTGTTTAAAGGAGCTTTTTTTATTTCATTTTTAAAATTTCTTTCATAACCCAGTTATATTCTAGCCGGGTGTTATTTAGCCTTCATGTGGGTGGTTTTGTTTGCTTTATATTTCAGTCATTAATATTCATTCATTCATTCACTCATTCATATGGTCTGAAAAGATACTTTGTATTATTTCAATATTTTTAATTCTTTTGAACCTTGTTACTGTCCTATTATATGATCAGTTCTGAGTAATGTACCAAGTGCACTTGAAAAAAAAATGAGTTGAGTGCAGTAAAAAAATAATTGAGTGCAGTACCCTCAATGTATCATCTAGGTCAAATATAGTTTAGATCTTCTGCATCTCTATTAAGTTTCATTTGTGTTGACCTTTCTTTTGGTTAGATTGGTGTGTAGAAGTCTATAACTATTTTGGTGCTATTTCTTTTTTCAAGTCTGTTAAACACTGTTTTATGTATTTTTCAGGTCCATCATTTGGTGTGTAGACATTGATCAAGGTCATATCTTCTTGATATATTGTTTCTTTCATCACAATAAATTCTTATGTTTTTATAGTGGTTTGCATCCTGAAGTATATTAGAGATTGGTATTGCCTTTTTTGTGGATGTGATTTGCGTGATTTTTTTTCTCCAGCCTTTGGTTTTTAGTATACTTTTTCCTTGTTTCTTAGACATAGCTCATGTAAGCAACATATTGATGAGCTTTGCTTTCTTTTTTT
>NW_006399784.1:3662629-3663233 GCF_000299155.1 Elephantulus edwardii | reverse complement strand
GTGGTGGTGGTTGTGTGCTATTGATTTGAAACTGACCTATCACTGACTATCCAGTGTGTTTTCAAAGGTTCTAAGTGACATGGGAGATTGTCCATCCTACCAGCTGCTCTGTGGCAAAAAAATGGGCAGTCAACTCCATGTGTTTTATAATCTCTGAAAACCTGCTTGAGAATCAGTTATGTTTCTGCTATTACTATATCATAAACAACAACAATAAAGTGCATTAAAAAGTTTGGTTAAATTAAAATATTGTTTATTATAAAACATCTTTTGTAATATCACTTTTTGTACAAATATTTTTTAAAGTTTTTAGCTTCTTTCTGTATATCCTTGGTTGAGTTTAAAAATACAAATTTAGTTCTTTCAAAGGAAAAAAAATGTTTACCATATAACTTAATATACAGAGTAAACCAGTCAAACCAGATATTTTTTTTAAAAGTATGATTCAGGGGAGCTCTGGTAGCCTCGTGGTAAGGAGCTGCAACTACAATCTCAGAGGCACACGGTTTGAATCCACCAGATGCTCTGCCGGGGAAGGAGGGACAATCTCCTCCTGTACCAGTCAGATCTGTTTTGACGGTACACTCACACAAAAATAATAAAA
>NW_006399784.1:3651856-3662529 GCF_000299155.1 Elephantulus edwardii | reverse complement strand
GACTGCTAGGAGAACAAACAGGTTTGTCCTGGAGAGGGTGAAGTAGGAATGCTCCTTGGAGTTAAGGATTCTAAAGCTTCGTCTGACATACTTTCGGCATGTTGCAAGGAGGGACTGGTCCTTGGAGAGGGTCATCATGTTTGGAAGAGTGGAGGGACGGCACAGGACAAGAAGACCCTCAATGAGATGGATTGATTCTGTGATTGGAGTGGTGGAAATGAGTGTGTTTGAGATGGTGAGGATAGAACGGCATTTAGGGCTCTTGTATATAGGGTGTGAGTCACAAACGACTCAGTGGCACATAACCACAACCACAGCAACTGGTTCCTTTGGTCCATCCACTTTCCATTGGCCTTTCTGTGTGAAGAAGTTTCTTTAGTATTTCTTGTAGAGTTGGTGTTGTTTCACTTATTCCTTAAGTTTCTGCTTTTCTGCAAATGACCTCACTTGCCCTTTACATTTGATGGAAAGCCTTGGTGGATTTAAGTTATTGGATGACAATTATTTTCTCTCAGCCTTCTGTGTATCCATCCCATTTTCTTCCTACTCAGAAGATTTCTATGGAGAAATCATAACAATCTAAATGACTTGCCTTAATAGGTGACTTTTTTTTTAATTTTTGTGTTGCTTCTAGTATTCTTTTCTTACCTTTAGTTTTAGATAACTTGTCTATGATATGTCTAAATATTTTTATTTTGGAGTATCCTCTAGGATTCATCAAGTTTCTTGAATATAGATTTAATAATTCTTTTTTAATATTAGTTTAGTTACAAAATTCAAGTGCATTGATTTTCATGCCAGATCCTTCCAATTTTTCACACCATTTCTTCAAACTGTACAAACCCCATGGTTAATTCCCCTCATACACCTCCTTACTCATCTGCTTCCAATCTCCTCCCCTCCCCTGGCTTGGATACTCAAATTCTACAATAATGGTTTTATACAATATGTGTCCCTGTAGGACTGAGTTCGTTCACTTAGCATACTACTCTTCATTACTTCTCAAGTTAGGTTATAATTTTATACAGGTTTATGTACACAGTTCATAAAGTCTCTATATATTGTTTTTCACACCAGACCTTTCCCTTCTCCTTTACTAGTCCCTCCATCCACCCATCAATTTTTGCAACCCTGTTTTTAAACCCCCTCCTGTCCTTGGTTCCTTGTACATACTCTACAATAATTGTCCTATAATTCTTGATGATATCTAGGAAGTTTTTCTCTTGACTTCTTCCATAATTTTCTCATTGCTCTCACTGCCTCCCTACCCTCTGGGATTCCAGTGATACACATACTGTTCCTTTTTATGTTAGCTCATGTGATTCTAATGGTTTCTTTATTTTCCCTCCATCTCCTCTATGTTTTTCTTCTCATTGAGATATTTGCCTTCTAGCTCACTGTTGTATCTCTTCTGTTTTGCCTTTTTGCCCACTAACATGTGGGGAACTCACCTGTTTTGGTAACCATATTCTGGATTGCATTTTCATGCATTTCTATTATTCAGTGCCATGTTGGCTGTACCCTCTCTGTCTTCTGAAGATTTTTAAATTCTTGTACCTATTTGTCTATAGTTTCTATTCTTTCTTCCATATTTTCAATTTCTTCAATAGTTGTTCTTGTAATTCCAGATCAGTAGAGTTCTTCTGATCCCCTCTCTCTGGGGTTTTCACCGGATCTGTAGTAAGTTCTGCTTTTTTAGAAGAAGGCTTGTGAAGCATTAGATTAAAAGGTAGTTTTTCTAGTCATTACATTAGCCTCCTCTACTCTCCAGCTACCTTAATTACAGACACATGGTCTTTCAAAGTATCACTAGTGTAAGACTAAGGAATTATTTATTTTTGTTAATTTGACTTGAGACTGCTGAACTAGACCTGGACTTGTATTGTGAGATATTCTTTGCCTCTCCAATTTCACAGTAATTTTTCCCTAATTAACTCCACTGTTGGTATCACAATTGTAAGTAACATCTGTCAGTCAACAATGCACTAACGAACCTCTTGAAGCTGATGTGTTTCTAGAGGCATGTTGGGTTTGGGCTTTGGGCTCTTTATCTGCTTTCTTCTCTAAGGTGGTCAGGTGCTGTGCTATTCTCACTCTCTCTGACCTTTCAGAGAGATGCTTATGGCTCTGTGCCCTCATGTCCCAATTTTTGCTCTCTGGGTAATTGTGGTCAGAAGAAATTGCCTCAGGCTGTAGAAGCATGGTTTGTTTCTAAAGTGAGGTTTGGAAAGATGTCCAGTTCAAATGGTTATTGTTTGTTTCCACAAAATGGAGAAGAAAACCAAAATGATTACTTTTGCTGCTACTATGATAGAAAGAAATGCTGAGAATTTGCTTTAAGGTCTAAGACAAAAGGATAGAAAATGAAGTTGAACCTGTTAATTCATTAAAGGTTTATGTCCATGTAAGGTTTTTGTTTATGTAACTTAATGAATACTGTTGTTTCTCTTTCAATTATTTGATTATTTGTTTGTTTGGTTTTGTTTTTGCTATATAGTAATAGAGAGCTATGGTTGTCTAAAGGTAAGAAGCTGTGCTGCAATCCTCAAGGTACATGGTTCAAGGCCATCAGGTACTGTGTGGGAACAGGATGAGTAATCTCCTCCCAGGCAATTAACTGCCTCTGAAAATATGCTGAGGGTCAGCTATGGATTGGTTCTGATTGTATAATTCACTACAACACATAATAATGTTAAGATCAAAATTAGAAAATGTGGAAGCCAGGGATGTATTCTACCTCCATACCTGTCCACTCTATATCTGGGAGGCTTGGCTCTATGAAGAAAATGTGTCATAAGGATTAGAGGAAGACTTATCAAAAACCTAAATTATGCAGATGACATAACCTTGCTTATTGAAACTGAATAAGATCTGAGGCATTTGATGCAGAAGGTCAAGAAACACAGCCTTCAATGTGGATTGAAGTTCAACATCAAGAAAACAAAAAATCTCACCACTGGGACAAATGGCAGCATCATGATAGACAGTGAAGAGACTGAGACTGTTCATAGATTCAGTTTGCTTGGCTTCACAATCAACACTGTTGGTACCAGAAACCAGGAAATCATACAAACTGCAATGGGAAAGTCTGCTCTCAGGGACTGCTCCAGAGAACTGAAGAGCAATGATGCCAGTCAAGAGACTAAGGTTTGCCTACTCCAGGACATTTTATTCACAATTAATTGCTATGTACCAGAAAACTATACAGTGACTAAGGATGATAGAAGGAGAATTTATGTCGTTTAGTTGTAGTGCTGGAGAAGAATATTGAATATACCATAGACTGCTGAGAAAACAAAGATATTTGCACTGGAGAAGATGAAATCTGGCTGCTCCTTGCACACAAGCATTTTGAAGCTCTGTCTGACATACTTTGAGCATTTTTCAAGGAGGGACCAGTACTTGGAGAGGGACATCATGATTGGAAAGGTGGAGAAACAGCACAAGAGAAGAAGACCCTTGATGGATTAACTCAGTGACTGGGGTATTGAGGGTATTGGTGTGTTAGAGACAATGAAGTTCGTTCAACGATTGGTCTTAACCAACTTAATGGCACATAACAACAATGTTAAGATATAATGTAAAAATAAGTTATGTTTTTGTTTATTTAAATTATACTGGATTTTGTTATATTAAGATATATATTGTACACTATTGAAAGTATGATATTCTTAATAGCTATGAATGTAGCAATGTTGAAGAATAGCCACCAGAGCTCCCCATAATGATGGACCATATTGTAATTTAGAGGAAAAAAATGTAAAATTGTTGGATATTAAATGTAAACTCAAAAAGGGAAAAGTTTCCTACAACAATGCTTGTAGTAAGTAGTAAAACTTGATATAGAATGTGGAGTCTAAAAAAGATTAAGCCTTATCCAGTACTCTGATGAGAGTTACACTTGAAAATTAGACCATAGAAAAAGAGAGACTGCTAACAAGCTGAGGGAAGGTAAAAAGAGTTCCTTTCTAAGATTTATTTTAAAGTAATACAAGAAATATGTTTAACGAATGGGGACTACCGTAGTACAATTAATGAATAGATGGGATATACATGGTAATGAAGAGAAAGACTGAGTTTGAACTTGTTCCTTCAACACCGTCCACTTATCATGATGAATGGATAAATAAAAGAGGTTAAGGTTTGTGGAGCAGGGAGTCCTGGAGATCCTTGATATGCTGTCTTAGTCTATGTTGGGCTAAGGTTAAGTGACAGCTCATTTGGGTTGAATTGAGTAAGTTGAGTAAGGTGACTGGCTGGTTTGGAAACACAAAAAAGTGTGAATTCCTGAGTTTGTGGCTGATGCTTATTTGGACCCAGCCCTGGATGACTAGAGATGTGTTGACCAGAACACAACCTGATGAAGAAAAGTATTTTGTTCTAAGAAATATTGTTGGTTGATGTTACCTGATGGTTTCCTTTGGAGTTGACCTTTGATTATAGATGTAGATTCAAATGTAATAGAAGTTGCTTTAGAAGAAAAGACATGCTTGTTTCCTCTGAGTTCTGTTTGATTGAGCAAATAAGAAATTGACTTACATTAAAATGTAATATTAAAACACAAGTAGTGAATTAGCTGGATTACCTATTTCCCTAAATATAGTTCTTATTATGGCTGATCCTTCAAATAATGAGAAACAATGGCCAGAAACATCAGGGTTTGAACTGCAGTGTTAGTTTAAAAGTTGGTTTTTCTCGCCACTACATTAGCCCTTTATGGTCTCCAGCTACCTTAACTGCAGATGCATGGTCTTGCAAATAACTTACAGCTGTGGGGCTAAGACAAACTAGAGAGAGTGCTTCCCACACTGAGAAGCAAGACTTGAGGGAGACTGCAGCAAGACCTTGGTAAGATTGTGACCAGAGTGATACTCTGGTGAAATATATAGATTGGCATTGCTATGGAGACAGAGGTGTCTTGAGATAAAGGCCCAAGGTTTTGCTGTTCTTGCAAGATTATTGAAGAAGCTAAGTTATAACTTACCTGTGATAAAGCTTGCTGAATGATTGAGAAAATTAGAGTCTTCATGAATTTTTGTTGCTGAACTAAAATCAGGACATTTACTAATTAAGGAATTGTGCTTTGATGTTAATCTGATTTGAAACTCCTGGACTAAAGGTGGATTTGCACTATGAGGTGTTCTTTGTCTCTCTCATTCCCCAAATAAACACCACTCTTGAGTTTGTGAGTGAACAACAACTATTGAACCCAATGATTGGTAAATATAGGTGTGGGGGTGGGGGAGTTGTGTGTCTCACAGAAAAGCTCTCTATTTGCTGCTGTGAATATTATTAATGTGGACAGTTCCCCTTCATGAAGTGGGTAGAACTCAGACTCAGCCACCTTCGTGGGCCATCCACTTCTTCAGCAGTTTGTTTTGTTTTTTCTCCTTTTTTTTTGGTTTTTTTTTCACAATGTTTGAGACTGTTTGCTGCCTTATTATGATGTGTAGTTTTTCTTGGTATGTGTTAGGCTATATGTGTTGAGTCTGCCTAGGTTGTTGATAGTTCTTTATGTTATTGACCTATTGACTAATAAGTTGCAAGCTTTAAGCTTAAGTGTTCCCTTTATGAGGGAAGGAAAATCACTCTACTGGAGATGGTTTCTGGTCCTGTGCAGCAAGAAAGTCCACTGTTCCTCATGTCTTTCAAGTCCTCTGGTTTTCATCATTGTTGTTGATTGCCCTCAAGTTGAGCACAACTCATATAGTGACCCAATGAACAAAAGCTCTGTAGCCTTTCTATAACTATCATCATTTCTCATAGACTTTCCAGAGATATGTGGTTTGGGAAATTAATGACCCTCCTCCTTCCAAACCTGTCTTAAACTGGGAGCTCCACCAAACACTTTTCACCACAGGCAGCTGTTATGACATTTGACCTCCGATAGAACAATGTTCAGCTTCACGGTAAACTCAGATTACCTCACTATAGCAAATTGACAGAAGAGTGCTGTCCACCTTAAAGGAATATTCCTCCGAAATGAAATAACATTAGGCTCTCTGGCCCAATTGGCTTTTAAATGCAAGGACCCTCCATATATATGTATGGACAAAAGGTTTGAAGCCTTTCTATAACTATTGTCCTTTGTCCAAGTTTATAGTGTGGTTTAGGAATTGGATCCCACTCTTACTTCCAAATCTGAATCAGTCTGGAAGCTCCACCAAACACTGCCCATGATGGGTAGCCAATTATAGTGTTTGGCACACCTATGGCATAGTTGTTCATCATCACAGTAACTCCAAGTTACTTCAGTAAAGCAAGTAGAAGTATTAGCATCTATGAAATAAACACTACAATTTTTACCCTGTGGAAAGCAGTTTTTTCTAAATTATCAGTGGAGGAGAGGATTGTTGAACATTCAAATAATATATTTAACATGAACATAAACACACACACATACTGAACTTAAAGTCTTGAAATGGGAAGTTTCCCAGTCTCCCATAAGCCCTGTGGAATGAATTATGCTTCTCCTAAGGTCATTATTGTCCTCAGTGGTTAGGGTTTCCCAATGATACAGCTTCTCTTCAGGAGAGTCATAGGCAGTTCTTTCTCTTCATTTCAATATGCCCTCTCTGGGATAAACTCTCTCACCTGAGTGTAGCTGCCTTTCCTTATTATACTATTGTGCCAGGTGTTCTGTGGCATGGCCTGGGACCAGGTTCCTCAACATATGTAGTTTCTTTCCTGGAGAGTCACAGCAAGATCCCTCCCTGCTTCTCAATGTGCTTAGAATTGTCTTTTTAACTATGGTTACAACATCATTTTTTTCCAGTGTTTCATTCTCGCCATAGTAGATCATATGATTGTCTCATTCAGAATGGTCTGTAATAGTCCATCTCAGTTCATTAATACTATAATATCAATATTCATGAATTACATTTCATTTTTTGACCACTTCCAATTTTCCTGTACTCATACATCTATATTTCATGTTCTAATTATTACTGTTTGCTTGTAGCATATATCCTCATTTTTTAATGACTTCCCATCTAGGTTTTACCTCTAATACTATAGCTACCCATGTTCCTCTTTTGTTCATATGGGTGTTTTTATTTTGTTTGTTTGTTTGTTTTTGGGTTTTTTTTTTATTTTTTATGCCTGTTATTTTGAAAGTAGATGGCCAGTCCTTATTCTTCTTATTTTTTAATCGAGGAGCGCTATTGCAATTTATCCACAATGTGTGACTCTTCTGACACTTGAAATACTGGTGGCATAGGTTCCAGCATTACAGCTGCCCATAAGTTACAGTAGTTCAGCACAATGACAGACAATTGATGTCCTAATAAGAAAAAAAAATGTTAAACAAGCAAGTATATACTCATCTAAACTATAAAGTTATTTTTGTTGTTATTATTGTTAGGTGCCTTCGAGTTGAGCATGATTCATATTGATCCTATCAATAGTTAACCTGAACCGAGCTCTATCCTAAGCCATTCTTGTCAACTCTGACACACTAAAACTCATTGCTTGTGATTCCATCTTATTGGTATTGCCCTTTCCTTCATTGATGCTTCATCTTTCCAAGCATCATGTCCCTTTCCAAGGAATAATCTCACCTTACTACATGTGCAAAGTATGAAAGATGAAGCTTCATCTATGCCTCCAAAGAACAACATGTCTGCAGTTTTTGCAAGACATATCTGTTTGATCTTTGACAATCTGTGGGATATTCAATATCCTTCTCAATATCACACTTAAAGGTATCAATTCTTCTATAGTCCTTACTTATTGTCCAGTTCTCTGATACCTAGCAGATGAATGAGAAGCTGAAGAAGGTTCATCTTAGTCTTCAAACTGAATTCTTTGTTCTTCTTTATTTTGGATAGGTCTTGACAGATGACTTGCCCAATGTAATACAACTTCTGATTTCCTGACTGCTGATACAAATTGACATATAGATATTGTGCCTCTAATATCAAGCCTTCAAGACAAACAAACATACAATTGTCATGGTACAGGATACCTTTGCTGGAACCAGCTGAGACTCATGGTGGCACAACAGAATGGGGTTCTGGACAGATGTTTTTGGCACAGAGAGGGGGTCAGCTAGATCTTAGTTTCTGGTGCTTGGTATGGGGGCCTTTAAGCACAGAGTGGCAACTAGCCTGTCTTCCTAACTGCCAGCAGAAGAAGTATATAAGTCTCTTTTTGTGTCCTGTATTCCATTCCATAATCCCACTAAAATATCACTCTTGAACTTTTACCATGTTTTCTCTTTGTTAAACAGTTTCATATTTTTGTTTCTTTCTTTATTTGAGATTTGGTTTTAGTTTTTTCTTCTTTTACTTCTACTTTCTTTTATTACTATTAGATGCTATGGCTCATAACTACCTCCTGTGAAAGTGAATGAAAATCTACCCAATCCTGTGCCATCCTCACAGTCAATATAACAGGAAAGATATATTGTTTGAAAGATAACAGGAGTTTAACCCCTCCTCAAAAATAAACAAAAGGTCATAGGCTTAGGTGTTCCATTAATCTCTATCAGACTAACAATCTTGATCAAGTTTAAAATTTTGAGTTTTAATGCTAATTTTCCTTTCAATCTTTCCAGATCATTCCATTATGATCCATATCAGCTATGATACAAAATATGTTTTTTCTACTTTATTTAATTTTTGAGGCATTAAATGGAGAAAAATTATGTCAAAAATAAACAGAAACCCAAGAGTTCCTAATGTGTGTATTATTTTAAATTATTTTATAATTCTATGCAAAACAAAATTACACGGTAACTCATATCTTAAAAATATCTTTCATCCTTTTACTTTTCTTTTGCTAATTAAATTTTATATTATTTTAAAAAAGAAATTGGAAGCTGAATAAATTGCATAATATATTAATGTAATAATTTAAATAATTTATTTGCATGTTGTTGTTGCCATTGAGCTGCCTGTGACTCATAGTGACACTATGTACAACAACACTAAACCCTACTCAATCCTGTGCCAATCTCACTGTCTCTGACACACTTACCCTCATTAACCCAGTCACTGAATCAATCCACTTCATAGCAGTCTTCCTCTCCTGCGTTGTCCCTCGACTTTCCCAAGCATGATGTTCTTCTCCAAGGACAGATCCCTCTTTGCAACATGTTGAAAGTATGTCAGATGAAGCTTCAGAATCTTTGCCTCCAAGGAGCAGCCTGGTTTAACCCTCTCAAGGATGAAACTGTACGTTTTCTTACTAGTCCATGGTATATTTAACACTCTTCTCCAACACCACAGCTCAATGACATCAATTCTCCTTCTATTCTTCCTAGTCATTGTCCAACTCCCTGACATATAGCAAGTAATTGCAAAGACCATGGCCTGTATCGGGCACACTTTGGTCTCCAAAGTGACACCATTGTTCTTCAGTACTTTGGAGAGATCCCTAACAGCAGACTTTTCCATTGTGATACATCTTTTTAATTTCCTGACTGCTAGTGCCAAGAGAAGCAGGAGTGGCATCCACTTCCATAATAGCTTGCCTCCAGAAACCCTATGAACCTGGAGAAAGGGTGAAAGTCACCCAAGTGTTGAGGACTTTTATTCATAGGGTCACTATAAGTCATGTATGACTCGAAGGCACTTAACAACAACAATAGTGCCAAGAGAGTTGACTGTGGAACCAAGTAAACTAAAGCTATTAACAATCTCAATTTCTTCACCATACATCTTGATGCTATTATTTCGCCCAATGGTGAGAATCTCTGTCTTCTCGATATTGAGCCTCAATCCATACTGAAGTCTGCACTCCTTGACCCTCTGCAGGAAGCACGTCAGGTCCTCCTCAGTTTCAGTAAGCAGGGTTGTTTCATCTGCATAATGCAGATTGATGATGAATCTTCCACCAGCCGTGATGCCACAATTCTCCTCATACAGCCAAGCTTCCTGTATTATCTGTTCTGCATATAGATTGAAAACGTGTGAAGATAGGACACGTTCCTCGTATACACCCTTCCCAATTTTGCAAAACTTTGCTCTGTTCTGATAGTTTCTGTTAATTATTTAGAGAAAATTGAGATTTATTAAATGTTTTATATTTTTATGCACTTTTTAAAATTGGCTTATTTACAAAGTTCATATACATTATATTTCATTCTATTTTTCATCTACATTGCATTTCATACAATCATTCTCATGCATTATATCTAAAAATATAAATCACCATTGGACCTTGCTCGTCATTACCCTATCTTTTCACCTGAGTCCTTCCACTTACTTCCACCTCTTTCCCAATTCATCAAAATGTGCATGATTTATTAGTTATTCTTCTATTTTTACAATAATAGTCTTATTAGTTATTTGTCCTTATGAGACTGTGTTAGTTCACTCAGCAAAATGTTCTCCAGCCTCTCACAAATTACTTAGTATTTTTCAAAATCTTGTTCCTGTGGGCTGGAGCCTATTGTATAAATGTACCACAATTTCTCAATCCGTTCACTTGTGGTTGAACATTTGTGCTGTTTTCATGTTCTTGCAATGGTGAATAATGCTGCTATGAACATTAGTGGGCAAATTTCCATTTTTTGTCTCACTTCTAATTCCCTTACCATATATTCTTGTTGTTGTTTTTGTGATGTGCCGTCGAGTCATTTGCGGCCCATAGCTACCCTATGTACAACAGCACTAACCCTGCTCTATCCTGTGCCAATTGCATTGCCTCTGACACACCCATCCCGATTA